>NW_016690191.1:6978734-7082689 GCF_001604755.1 Lepidothrix coronata
AAAAGAAAAGAAAAGAAAAGAAAAGAAAAGAAAAGAAAAGAAAAGAAAAGAAAAGAAAAAGAAAAGAAAGAAAAGAAAAGTGGGAGGAATATTCAGACACTTAAATCGTACTTCTATGGAACTGCTTGAAAGTCAGAAAATGGAGTAGCCAAACGCCAAGATATCAAACTCATCATAATCATCAGGCTGTCTAAACTCCGACTCAGATGCTTTTTAGATGTCAAGTAATCCTGCAAGTGGGGATGTATGAATCAGTGCTACCACGGATTGCCTATTGTTAAGATAGTTGCAAAATACAAAGAAAGTACTTGCAGAAGTTTCTAGCACTAGATTTTATTCATACTCAATTTTCTTTTACAGTTTAATTTTCGTTTGGGCTCATTTCTCATGTTCAGATCCAGTCTAAAACATTCAAATCTCCTGCAGTGTGGAAACACCAACTTGTAAATTAAATACAAATTAGTAGCACCCAGCTGAGTTTGGAAAGGGAATTAAGAGACTTTCCTCTTTGCTTTCAGGGAGCAGAGCAGGACAGGAGCCAACAGGCCGGTTGGGCAGGGGCCCATCCCGGGCCCCAAGCAGGGCTGCCCTCAGTCTGCAGCTGGCAGAGCTCAGAGGGGCAGACAAGTTCATGGGGTCTAGACAAGTCCAAGGCAGGTCAGAAATTGAGGTCAGCCCATGGGTCACTGCCCAGATGAACAGGGTGCGTGGCCAGGCACGACACAGCTGGGTCTGCAGCGCCGGGCAGGGACTGAGGGCCTCCATGGCTGGGGCAGGGGGGCCAGGGCTGGTCGCAGCAATTAAGGGCTGTCAGTGCATTCAGGGCCCTGACATGCACATCTGGTAACAATTGCTGTTGTGTTTAAATCAGAAACTCAGATCCTTGCAAAACCCAGGATCTAGCGGGAGGAAGTGGTTATGCCTTTCAGCAAAGGTCTAGTGTTTCTCCTGGGTTGGGCAGCTGATGCGGTTTGCTCGTTTCAGTCCAATCAGTTGCTTCAGATACAAAGTCAAAATTCAACCTCTAAAGAGGATACCTAAGTCTCCCATTTTACTCCCAGTCTCCCTTTCCTGAATGGTGACATTCTGGAGGCTCCTGTGTTCTCTCTGAGGCCCAGGTTTTAAACATGCCCTTGGTCTCAGCCCCACAGGTAGATGTGCCCTGAGGCCCCGCTCATGCCCATCCTCCTGAGTCTGTGTGCAGTGTGTGAGCACGTGTTCAGGTTCTGCTAAAGACACCAAAACAGAACAGCTTTTCAGTGTTTTGTTCCTTCTCAAGGCTGAGGTCAGTGGAACTGGCTTAGGTAATGCTCCCTCCATTAGATACTAAACATGGCTCTCCGCAAATGGTTTTAGCAAGAAGCTGTTAGCACAAAGTTTGTCTCCCTTCTTTCCCTTTTCTTTGCACGTAAGGAGAGTTCCTGAATGTTCTCTGCAGTTTCTCTTAAGTTTAAGCACCATTAGAGACAGCAAAGGCTGAACTGTAGGCCAACTTTTTACTAATTCAAATTTGGAGTGTCTTTTTAGTGTGAAGCAACTTTTTTTAAAAATTGTAGACCAGAATTTTCCAGAGCTGCCAATCTGCAATGAGACCACACTGTGCTACAATGAAATAAGTTGTAAGTGAATTAGCTGAGCTGCAGAGAAGCCTGCAGGATTTTGCAAAGCTGGACTGAGCAGTCTGCTCCCTGTTCTGACATTGGCTTGCCACTGCTGTGCACTCCTCTGGGCATCCCCGTGTTGTCCCTTGCTCTACACAAAACCTGGAAACTCTGTGGACAGGGACTGTCTTTTCATTTTATGTCTGTGCTGTGCTGAGGCTGGGTTCTAGTATGGGGGTCTAGGTCACCACTGCTCTGAGTAGTAATATCTCTCCCTCCTGTTACTAAATTAGGACTTGAGATCATTCTTTCCAGCAGATAAGGGTTCCTAATCTTTCAGGAGATTATGCTGTGGCTGCCACCCCTCTGCATCCCCTCCTGCCCTCCCAGGGACCTCTGCCTCGGATGTCGAGGCACACTGTCCTTGCCTGCCTCAGTGTTGCTGTAATTCCTTCGTCTTTGCCCTGGACTCCTGCAGCAGTTTCCTTTCCTGGAACCCTTCCACAGTGCCACTGATCCCATGGCCCTGCTCACCCTCCCAAGTTCAGGTCTCTCTTCGCCACTTCTTGAGTTGTGGCTGCTTCTTCCCCCTCCCCACACCATCTGCAGAGCTGTGCTATGGGGGAAACCAGCTGCTTAGCATGACAGTAGTCAGCTGAACTTTCTGATGCTGGTTGGGAACCAGGGCAGAAGAACATGCTGACTACTCAATAGTCTAAACTCAAAAAATACAGAGATATTATTATGGAAAATTCAAAGTTCTATGGAAAGTCATTAAGAGCAAGCTCAGAAAATCTCACATATAAATGAAAACCACATGGTATTTTTAGGTGATACGTTGAATATGATTGTTTTTTGTTATGTTATGGCTGCTCATCTTAAGAATAATACACAGTTATTTTCTTGGTCTTAAATGGTGGTGTGGGGATACCAAGAACTTCCCAAATAAAAACTTTAATTAAAAAGCAAACGTTAATCTCCAAGCAGTAGCAACTGCAGCATATTGCAAGATAAGACTTCACCAACCTGAAAAACTAAGCAAGATTCTAATTAAATCAGAGGAAAAAATGATGAACTAGATATATGTTTTATTTAAGGATGGCAGTTATATAAGATATCAAAGATCTCTCAGTTGCTATCTGATGGAAAATGTTGCTGCCAGATCTCATAGACGATTTCCAGGGAGAGAAATCCTTGTTCCACTGGTTCCAAGTATTGTTGTGATTTTTCCTTCTGTGTCAGGGCTTTGCAGTGGCTCTCCCTTTGACTCGGAAGTCCCTTTGGTCCTCTTGAAAGCTGCAGGTGATCCAGTAATGAAGCAATGTGACCTCATGGTCTGAGGAACCACTGTACTGCGAGTGCTGCCATCTCTCCAGCCAGGAACCAATGCAAAGTCCTGACTATTTATGGTTATTAAAGGTCCCAGAGCACCTTTTGAAAATTAAGACTCTTAATCCCTGTATGAGGGCCAAAATCTATTTTCAGTGATGCCACTCTGGCTATCAGCATTTCCTGTATTGTTCCAGATGGAGATAATGTTGGCCATTGCATCCTATTCCAAGCTGCATGCTGAGCTCCTCTCTGGTTTGGAACAGCTGATATTTTCCAGAAACACCATGCTGCACTGATGTGTGAAGGGATCTCTATGTATCCCCCCTTGTCTCACAGGAATGGAATGAGGATTAATCAATTATGACTGAATCATGATTCCAGTGAAGTCAAAAGAAGGGTTTTTTTCCATTAGCATCATGGGGCCAGGGCTGGCTTCTGTGTGGATAGTAATGTTTTGAGATACCTGCATGTAAAAACAATGGAAAATGCAAAGCATTACCCTGTTGAAGGTCTCTGTGTTGTGAGATACTTCTTTAGCTGGAGAGGAAAACGCATTTTAATGGCTGTTTCCTCAAGAGTTTACTTATTTGTCACAAGAAGCGTTATTGCGCTGGAGGAAATTCCGGTTCACTGAGTGTGGCTTTAAGCATGTGATGCTGCTTGGCTGGCATTTGTGGCTTTACATATCCTATGCATTCAAAACATGCTTTGTTACCCTTCCAGGGCTGGCTCCTGCTCTTTTCCCAGGACAGCTTATGCTGAGGAATTATATCTCAAATCCATGTTCTTAAAAACAGCAACAGTTCAGCTTTAAATACTGGAAGAAAGTTGAATACTGAGTAACAATAGCTGCAGGTTATTCTCTTTGACCAAATGTTAATTATTCTGGGCAAACAAACAGGAGCTAAAAAAGAGCAACTCTGGCTAGATTTCTAAGAGACTGCAATATATTTCTTGCTTAGATCTTCTGTCACATGCCAGTTATGATGTCACATTTAAAATTGTAAAATCAATGTACAAGTTGGACAAATGATATCACTGAAAAACATTTTTGCAGGGTCGCCTAACTTCTCCCATGCAAACATAATAATAGTACATCTCTCATGCAAATATAGGAAAGAGTGGTCATGAACTATTTTGGGAAGAGGTACTCACCAGATGGACACAGAGAGAATATTTAGTCAGCCACAGAGGAGCAGAAGAACAGTAATAAATATTATTAAAGGGGGTATAGATGAAGATTAGCCTATTCCTGCAGGAAAACTATCAAATTAAACTTAGAAAAATGTTGGTACATTCACAATATAAATCATGTACACTTCTGCAAAGGAACAATAAATGAAAATTAGAGGATATGTGTCATCCATACTTAATAGTGTTAACTTCATTTTCTCAAATACGTAGAAAAGGTTTTGTATATTAACATTTCTCTGTTGGCTAAAGATTAAATTAAAACAAAACACAGCTCAAAGCTTTTCTGGAAGTTGTAAGTGTTCTGCTCCTCTTTCCACTGAGTCCCACGGTGTTAAACTGAATTGTGTAACTGAGTGCTTGGTGTCATCTCCCATGGCAGTGCACAGGGATCCCTGCCCTGCCTCCAAAGCCCAAACTGAGCTTTGGATAAAAAACTTATTATAATATTATGCATGGCTGCCTACCATCCTTTCAGAGCTTTTTCTAAACCCAGGTAAGGACTTGGCACTCTGTTGGTACTGCCCAGTCCTCTGAGAATTCATCCAGGTGAAGGATCCAGATGCCTCAGCCCACAGAGAAATACATAAGCCTTTATCTAGGTTTTGGGCATTCATGTAAATGAATCAGACCTCAGGTGTACTCAGGGAAATGTCTTCCTTTTCCAGCAGGGCAAGCAAGAAGCTGATTAAGGGGCAAAGTCCGTTGGTGAGTAAACTGAAAAAGCACAAAGAATGAAGTATTTTGCACCAGCCTGAGGGATGAATTCCTGCAAGCAGCCAAGGCAAGCACTTTTGGAGAACTAAAATGCTCTGAAAATGTCTGCCCCCAGCCTTTCCGCCTCCCTTCTGTTTTACATGGGAATCGTGTTTTTTTGTGAGAGAGAGGGTGTGGACACAGTGAGGAGTGACCCTTCAGGGAGGGAGCTGGAGATAGAGACCTGCCTCCTGGGATAAGGTCAGAGGGGAAGCAGGGTGACTTGGAGGAGGACAGGCTGAAAAAAAAAAAAATCCCACATTTCTCACTACAGTCTCTAGGAACATCCCACATTGCCTTCTCATTTCCTCCCCTGGCTCCCGCTGATCTGCCCTCCAGAGCAGCTGCAATGAGCCTGAGGGTGTCTTTTCCACCTCCTCCCCTCCCTCTCCCTCCAGCAGCATGACCCTCTTGCCCAGCTCTCTGACCCTCACCGGACATTGTTCACGTGCCGCAGAGCCCGGCACGGTCAGCGCGGCACAATGGGCTCATTAAAAAGGCAGCGTTTAAAATGCCAGGCTGTGGTTGCTTGGAAATGAAATCCAACTTTGGTATTATTTTCGAGCTCAGATTTTTGAATCCAGAATTCCATGTGACGGAAGAGGTGGGTATTTAAACAGATGTCTGCAATTTCTTTAAAAAATAGAGATTCAGTTACAGATGGTAGAAAGGGCCTGAGAATTAAAATCTCTTGAGCTCCAAGCAAATTTACATGTGAGAAAAATATTTTTCTGGAATGTATGGTCATACAATTCTGCATGTTTGAAAATCAAGCTTTTTTTCACCAAAAATGTGAATATCTTTTCCCTTCCTTATTATCTGTTTCCCTGCTAGTAGCCTTGGCTGTCACCACCATTGTGACAGCCAAGTTGCAATATGAGGGTCCTGTTTCTAACAGTCAAGACATACACTTCTCTCCCTCTCCTTTCTCTTGTACAATTTGGCCTGCCAGGACAAACAATTTTGATCTGAATTAGTTTAAAAGAAAACCAGTCTACCCTATCTACATAACTGGTGGCTGATTGCTGTAACTTCCATTTTATAAATCCCAAATAAATGGAATTTTGTGATATAAGCCTGGAAGGAAACCAGAGTCGTCATCTGTACTTGTGGATGAAATTGAATGGTTTTTTCTTCTTTTGGGATTTAAAAAGAAAATCACCAAAATAAACTTTGAGTGAAAAAGCCGATAACTTCTGAAGTGCCATATGAAATGCAAAGCACTGCATATTGGAAGGGAAAAATGAGCACATTTGGTACATTTTTGAGGAGCAATTCAGGATCCAGCTCATCAGCTGGGAGACCTGTGCATGCCTGTACTTTATGAAGAACTTCACTCATGCATATGTGCTCCAAAAAAAAGCAGTATTTGTGTGCATATGAAACAAGTACATAGACTTAAATACAAGCTGTAAAAGATTTACATGCAGTGCTCCTCACCTACTCTGCAGTCCCAGCCTGTCCACTGCCAAACCAGTTCAAATTGACATGATCTCAGAACAGAGCAGCAAGACCCACTACCTAGAGAAGAAAGGTGTCAGGTGAGCAACATTATTTACTTTACAGTGGAGTGGACATAATCAAAGTGTCTACATCAATGAAAACATTAAGAAGGACAATTGGGATTATCTGTTTGTCTTACCTTGACACAGAAATAGGTCTGTTAAGGGAACAAGGTCTGCTCCAAGTGTGAGACAACAATCCCACAAATGTTCAGGGTCAATGTGCACTCCTGTGTCCCAGGTTTCTAGTAGACCAAAGTACAAAGGATGCCTGGAGGATCTATCCCAAATTGTATATTAATGCTGACAGATGTTCTCTGCCTACACCAGTATTGTTAGAAACTCATCTCTTACAGTTTTGTAGCCTTCAACACTGTGCTGGGTACTCACATTCAGGGCTGCAGTCCTGTGGTGGCTGTAGGGCATTGTTCTGGTTTTGCTGACTTTCTTTACGTCTATGTCTTCTCTCTCTAAAATCTTATTTAATATTATTTTTGGTTAGCTGCATTTGTCTTCATTGAGAAAGCAGCATATACCACAGTGTGACAAGACAGCTCTTTGCATTTACAGAAACATTTGCTTTGAACTGGTACTCGAACATTTCACAGGACAACTCTTTAAAAGCGAGGTAGAAACTGTGTGTGCACTTTCTACAACTCCACTGAGACAGGTGCTTCCTGGCACTAAGCAATTATACATATAAGAATAAACTGAAAGAATAATAAGAGAACATTCAACCTACTATTTTAAAGTTGATTGACAAAATGCTTTTAAATTAGTTTCTCCCCTTTTTCCTTTTAAAGATACAGAAAGTAGTCCTATTATTTTGGCTTATTTCTGAAGGAGGCTGGAAAGAAAAACTTTTTTTCCCTAGAAATTATTTGACTTGCTGGAGGACTTGTTGAAG
Source organism: Lepidothrix coronata (assembly GCF_001604755.1). NCBI lineage: Eukaryota > Metazoa > Chordata > Aves > Passeriformes > Pipridae > Lepidothrix > Lepidothrix coronata. The sequence continues at coordinate 6,986,024 of NW_016690191.1, forward strand.
GTCTCAGATGTTTATTATGAGCTCCGACATTTTAATTGAAAGGACAAGTGTGTTGGTTTTTTTAAGTAAATAAATCTTTTGTGCTAATTGTTTATTAGGTATCAGGTTAAGTTGGTTTTAACAACAAATATTGTAAATCAGAGCATTTTGAACAGTCTGATTTAAAATCCTTTCTTTTCTCAGTTGCTCATCTTTAAAATTTTATATCCAGTGATATTATAATTACACTAGTTCTCCATTTGTCAGGAGATTTTGAAAACTAATTTTCTGTTTCAGATGTAAAAATCAAGAGTTCCCCAAAGCTTTTTTTGGTTAAACTCTTGATAACATTTAAAGCTAGAAAATGGTTGGTCATTTGTCAAAGGGGGGAAAAAGGGAACTGGCACAGTTCTGTTGGAGCAAAAAAATGCAGATTTCACCAATCTACATGGAAAAAGGAGAAAATCACAGTATTGAATATTTCATTTAATACTATCTGCCATGGGAAATAGGGAGAAGACTATCTTGAAGTATAATAGTTGAAAAAGACTAAATGGCAGGTTTTCTGAAATAAAATTATATCTAAAATAAAATAGAGTGGCAAAAGACAACAATAGTGAAAGCCAAACAAAAGGAGAGAACAGAAACACTGAGAGAGAGGAAGAGCCCAGTGAGCTCTTTGCTTTTCAGAATGCAGGCTGGGTACATACTCCTGATTGTTAGATCAGCTTTCTGAAAAGAATATTCACCCTGTATCTAGGAATCAAAAAATTATAACTTTAGGAGGCCAGTGGGAATAGGAGAAATTTCTCATCTAAAGAAGTAACATCCATTTACAGAGTGTGGATATTTTTATTGCTCAGCTTGAATCCTACCAAGGGATCCTGTGCCTTCAGTATTTTGAGTCTTCCTAACCGTGCCACAGTAATAAGAGCACACTTGTGAATACTAAATGAGGACCGAATTACCATCATGTACACATCCTGCATCTGAGCCAAATCGGAAATGAAATATCATGTCACATGTGAAAGCATAGGAACTGATTAATTCTGATAGCATATTTATAGTTCTCATTTACAGAGGACTGAAAATACTTTAAACAACTGGAATGCTAAATTATACAACAATAATGTAAATCAATGGGAACTATAAACAAATTAGGACTCTGATGGTGGAGAGGTTAAAGATGGAATTGTCTGTAGAGCAATTGCTTCATTTGATATTAATAATGTTAAATGGTTTACATGAGATCTGGGCCTTACTCAAATCCACGGCTCTTTTACCATTGACTTAAATTGAGGGCAGGACTTCATCCTCTTTTTGGCAGAGAAAAGAGGACAACAACAGTGTGCCACACTTTGGAAAGAGCAATATCTCATCCATTTGGAAGAATAGATGGAATTTCAGGTGAAGGGAGTGCACTTACAGAAACCCAAATATGAGGAGAAAACTGGGTTAACTTGCTGTCTGCCAGACCAAATGTCTCAGGGTACTTGAGAAATGGGACCATAATTGTATCTCTTCTAGAAGACGGTTGTACAAAGAGCATAAATGAAATGGGAAGGCCTTAGGAACAATGTACAAAATTTTGTATCATGTGAATTTCACAGCCAATTACACTTCCATAAGCTTAAGCTTTATTTTTATAATTGGGGATGAAAACACACTCTTGAATACAAGATTGGAAAAGATTAAAAAATTAGAAAATGCTAAGGCAACTGCAGTTCCAATTTCCAATTTTCATCTTAACATGACACATATAATAAGTGTGTTATCCCATTTTGATCCAATTCCATTAGATACTTGTAAGTCACATGCAGCACTGGTTCATAAAACACAGCTTTTGGATACTCACCAAAATGAGCTAATTAATCAGAGAGGACCAAGACAATTCCTCTCTGATGAATGGAGTGTGTAATTTAACAAAATGAGGTAAATGGTGTAAAAACAGTGAGATAAAATGCTCGAATTCATGGCAAGAGTTTTTTCCACAAGATTGCTAGTCCGCTATTTTTTCCCTTCAGAGAATACTACCCTGCACTGTTTCTCCTAGAAGAGAGGAATGGTCACATCAAAGCCATATTCAAGGATGCAGGCCATCATGAACACAGAAGGATTGTCACTTTTTCCGTGACTATCCCTGAGGAAAAGGAACCTCACCTTCAGATGGCAGAACAGGACATGGGAAGTCTTTTGACATCAGTGATTAGGTAAGGAGTTAAGTGTCCTTCAACATCCAAAGCGACCATCTGACCACGGTAAAGAGAGAAGGTATGCTGGAGAGGTGTCATCCCACAGCCTTTTGAAAATGTCTGCGTAATTCACCTTGCTCTTTTTTTCCTCATGACATAAGACTTTATTTGAGTGTATGGGATTGAAGTTCCATTTTGGTGTTCCAGACATTGGGAAATAGTTGTCTGTCAGAGTGGGAGACAGTTTCATTGTCCCTAGCGGGAAGGTTTTATGTTGCTGGCTAAGTTTTCCACTGAGACTTCCCGTGAGGTCCCCAGGTAATACTGAGGACAACCCAAGTTATTGCACACAAAGTTAAAGCAAGTGAACATAAAGTCTTTCCCACAATTTCTATGCTTTCTTGGAAAGAAAGGATAAATCTAAGTGAGATTTGAAAAAATGGATGAAAATAATCACTCTTGATGGCAGGGTATTAATTATAACTTTGTGTGGGTGAAGTTAAAATTCTCTCTTATGTGTGAATTGGGCATCTTTTCTCCACGAAAGAATAAGTGTGTCTGTGTAGCACAGTCCCACAAACACCCAAACGAGCAGGTCCATGGCTCTGCTATGGATTTGTGTCCTGTGATTGCCGGTCAGATGTCAGTGTCACCCTCGTAGCTGGGCAGCCATTACACAGCTCTTCCACACTAGTGCAATTTTTCCTTCCATGGACAGGAATCATCCCTCTCTTTATTTTCATGAAACCTCCATGATTTTGTGACCGTATCTGGCACAGATTTGGGGCGGGGCTGCAGAGGGCCAAAGGAGAGTCAGTCGTCCCGATGGGATTTACCCTTCTGGGCAGAGCAGCAGGGTGCTGGCGGGGTACGAGACCCAGACCTGGACTGTGGGTCTGGGTCTGCCAAGGCCAGCGCCCAAATGGGGCTGACACGGTGCCGTGGCTTGCAGGCTCCGCACTCACGGCCCCCATGCCCCGCATCGCCCTGGGAACACGGAGTCGGAGCGCGAAACAACCCGGGGAGGGCGTGACAGAGCGAAAGAATCGCCTGCCCGTATTTCACCAGGCATCCCTCAGCGTGGCATCCCCTCGGGTCGGAAGGGCATCCCCGGGACCCGCGCCGTGGCCGGGCCGCGGGGCGGGGGTCGCCTGCGGGGCGCTCCCGGTGCGGGACAGCCGGACCCGCACAGCCGGTCCCGGGCGTGGTGTGACCCCTCTGGCCGCTGGGGTTCGACGGCTGCGGGCGGGGCCGACTGGGGACACCCCCACAACTTCACCCGAAGTTTTCTGGCTGCCCCGTCCCCCTCCGTCAGGTCGGCGGCACCGGCGGGACGAGGCACCACAACCCCCTCCCGCGGCTCCTCGCTGCCCGCCGGGGCACAGCCCCGCACCGCCGGGGCGGGGAGCGGAGGGGCCCCGGGGCGCGCCCCCCGCCCATCCCCGCCCCGCCGCGCTCCGCCCGCCGCCCCCGCGCTGTGCCAGGCAGGGCGGCGGTGCCGCGGGAGCCGCTCGGTGCCGCCGCCGCCCGGGAGGGAGGTTATGTAAGGGGGGAGGGAGGCGGCGGCGGGAGGAGGAGCGGGAGGAGCAGGACGGCTCGCTGCCGCCGTGCAGCCGCAGCCAGCCGGGGCCGGGGCGGCCGCATGTGCGAAGTGGGGACGCGGCCGCCGCTGGCCGCCGAGCGCGGGGAGCCGCCCGGGGGTGCCGCCGCCGCCGCCGAGAGGTGCCGAGACATGGGGTGAGTCCGCCGGGCCCCGGCCACGCGTGGGCACCGCGTCCCGCCCCGGCCCCGCCGCAGGTGCGCTCGGCGGCCGCGGAGCGTGGGAGAGCCCCGGGAGCGCTCCCCAGAACCGGCGTTTTATAACGTAATTAATCACTGACGCCCGCCCGGGAGCGGGCTCCTGCCCCAGCCGCCGGCGGAGGGAGAGCACCGCCGGCACGTTACCGGCGGCGAAATCCCCGCTGGAGCGAGCGGGGAGGAGCTCGGGTTGTCGCGGAACGGGGAGCTGGTCCGGGGGCCGGGGGGTCCGGTCCATCGCCGGGAAGCTGCGGGATGTGTAGCGAGTTCATTGTCAGATGCTTCACTCGGGCTGGTTCAGCGAGAGCTCTGGCTGCTGGAGGCACGCGATAAACTTGCCTGAATTGTGCCAGTTGTTCCCTAATTTGCGTAAATATTTCCCCCCTTGTTTATTTTTTTTTTTATATGTGCCAGAAGTCTCTGATCACATGTGGTGGCCTCTTGGAGAATTCAGCTTGATCTTTTCAGAAATGAGTCCGGCATTTTCCCTATCCTCTAACTTGTATGAGGGGACAAAAGCTAAATGCTGGCATTAGGGCAGATTGTGAACTAAATATGTGGAAACAGAGGTTAAGGTTGTGCTTTTGACTTGAACTATATATGGGTTTGAGATTCTCTCGACCAATATGTCTTGGAGGTTTCCAAACCCACACATTTCATTTACTTTCTTTTTATCCTATTATGTTTTCTCACACCTTTTCCTTGCCTCTCCTCACCCCCCTGTGGCAAGGAATCGTTCTCCAGTTCTGAGCTTACTCCTGCTACTTCCAACTATCCAAATTCCCACTATAAATATGTTTATTTTTGTCGAAGGATATAATTCGAGCCTATATGGATAAATAATGAATTAAAATGTCATGCATGTGTCTGAATTTGATACCCAGGAATACTGAATAGAAGTACAGGGGCAGAAGGAGAAATAGGATCTAAGTGACCATCTCCCTGTGTTTCACTTAAGGATTACTAGGGGCTCATCTTCTTAATTATGTAAAGTTTCACTGGAAAATAAAACAGAAACTGTCCTTGGGATTGGAGAAAGATGCATCAAAACCTGTGTGGAGAAGCACTGCCCTGCTTAGTCCAGGATGGTCAGAAACAGCCATCCGTGGGAAACTTGCCTCTGTCACTCTATCTGGGTGTCTCTCAATGCAAATATTTTTGTTGTTGTCATTTTTAACCGTTTCCATACTGGTAGATCATTTTAGCTGTGGCTTGGAGAGAATTGAGTGAAAGATTGCAGTGGTCCCCCATCCCCTTCTGTCAGGCAGTTGTAGCTCTGGGCTCAGTGTGGTCCTGCTCTGCCTCTAGAGCCTCAGGCTGCGAAGGACTTGAAGACTTTTAAGAGCTCTGGTTGTGCTCCTGTCTGTGCTGCTCCATGTTAGGTCATGCAGACTTGTACAGGGAGCAGGCACGTCCACCAGCCTGGTTCAATACCCTGATTTAATGTGTTTCACTTAAAGTAAGTTATTTCAGTCTTACCCTGGTACTTGTGAGATCAAGCTCCCAGCATCATTCATTCCCTGGGTTTCAGTGTGGGTTGTACACACTCATACACTCTGTACAGAGTGCAGACGAGGTGTTTTTTGAATATGCATTTTTTCAGTGTCTCATGTCGTTGTCTTGCCATTCACCTTATTGATGCTGAGTACTTGGAAGTGTGTTTGTTGTAGCGTTGCTGCAGCTGTGGCTTAGCACACTTGACCCAGGAGCAACCCCCCAGTTTTCCTTCCAGTTCCATCTCTGCTGGTAAATCCTTCACCTCTGCCTTCTCTAGCTTTTCCTTCTGTGAAAAAGGCACCTCTATACTCACCTGTCTTTGTGAAGCAGGTTGTGGTCAGAGGACAGAGCTCGGTCTTCCTTACTTGAAAGAATATATTTTGGCCCAGGAGTTCCAGTGGGATTTGCTTCCTGGGCACATTTTGGTGTCACATGTAGGGCATTTTCTCATAGAAATTGTGACAGCAACTTGATTCTTAGCTCTTAAAATAGTTACAATAACTTGATTCTTAGCTCTTAAAATATTTTTTCTTTTACTTTCCTCTTTTTTTTTTTTTCCTAGGGGTGACCATTGCTAATGATTCATTTAAATGCTGCCTATGGATTTGGCAGTGACTGATGGTGCTATGAAACCTGATATAGCTACTTGAGCTCAGCAAAGCAAAGCTATTTAAATTGCTTATTAGCTGTGAGCTGAGCTATTTAAACTGTTGGTTTAGTTCGACTTACTAGGCAGCAAGCTAGGTTTAAGTTTTACAAAAGTAATTTACGTGTTAAAAAAACCCCTAATGCCTGTAATACAGGGGATATGAAAACAATGTTGTAAAAAAGTGTCCAGGAAAAAAAAAATCTGCTTCAGTGCCCATTAAAGTCAATGTGAAGGTTCCTGCTGACTGAAAACCATTATATATTGGTCAAGCCACTGTTAAGGGTCTCACTGGACAAATGTTTACTTTAAAGGGAACAAATATTTTCCTAAATCACAACTTTCTTCTACCCAGCATATCTGATAGCTGCTGTTTACCTCAATAGTCTCAGAGCTTAAACTTTAGCTATTTGAAAACCACAGTGTAACACATTTCCAGCTGTAGAAATCTTTGTCTGAAAATACCACCTGCCTTGTCTCTTGGTGTTGCAAGCCAAAGGCTATCACAGTCAAGAAAGGGGCTCTGATGTTAGTGAGCTGTACCTACTCATTTAATAGTTTGACCTCAATTTAAGCAGTGTAAGCTAAATATACAGTTATAAAGATGCTTGAGGTTTAGGTCTTAGCTGATTTAAGGAGGTATTGGGTAGCGCTTCATCTGTGTTTAAATTCGTTTACTATTTTCATTTCTGTAGTAACTTTGTATTTCCTTATCTCTCCATTACAAAATATTTCTTGTTATGAGGTGTGTGACAAGTATCCACTTTAGATTAGACCTGTAAATAACTTCACTTGTGCTGAAGCTGTTATTTATATTATCTGTTGGATTAAAACTCAAATCAATGTAAATACCCTCTAGCAATAAAATTGAATGTTAGATATGTTTTATAAATCATATAAAATTTAAAACGAGGCCTCTGACTGTTAGAAATTATTGCAGAAAGCTGTACAACCATGTAGAAGTGTGTGCTATACAGGTGATGAACTAGCTCACAGCACACATTTCTTTTGGCTGACATGAGATGGCTTCCCTCTGCTGCTTCCTCGTGGGCTAATGTGATAAATTAGTCCCCTCCAGCTGGGATCAGTCCATACCTCCCCCAGGTGGGCTTTGAGCCCACTAGCAGGAAGGTGGGAAAAGATGAGTTTCCAAGCCTAGATCAAGCAATGAAGTAACCTCATCTTAGGGTGACTGGACTCTTGAACAAAACTGTTCTACATGTAATATATTCATGGAAAGGTGCAATTGGGGGCTATATTACTGAGGGCATGTTTAATGTTTTTATTATGCAGCGACATTTAAGAGATAAGGAAAGTCTGCCTTGCACTTTCCCCTTTGCTGTCAGCAGTAGTAATGTCCATTGGCAAATACGTGGCTTTATTTGGGGAGTAAAAGGCATGATGAGTGAGGGTGAGGGAAGAAGAAGGTGAAGGAAGCAGAAGATCTGATGAGGCTCATGTTATAGGAAGATGTTAATTTTGAAGGGTGTTCACTTTCCCGGTACCAGCAGTACTTTAGAAACCATGGTGATAAGCTTTGCCTGAGAAGCTCCGTGGCAGGGAATAGTGTGCTGTAGAGGAAATTCACCTTGGCTTTCATCCAGCTCCTGCTAAAATCCATGAGAGTCTTGCACCAGCTCTCTTCAAAGTTTGGCCAACCCATCTGTCTGTGAGGAAAGGAGGCGTCTTGGGACCCTGGGAGTGGCACCTGCCTCTCACTGCAGTCTGGGGTCCCTCAAAGCAGGGCTGGGATGAACATATGCCCAAACACAGCTGAGTTGGTACTGTGAGCTCAGGGGCTCTTTTTTTGAGATTTTAAGGTCAGCAGCTTCAGTTCAGTTCCTAGCATAGCTTGGGGAGGGCAGATTATATCAGACATCATCCAGCTGGTGTTGGTGTTGTTCAAGGAAAGGGACTGAGATCTCATAGATGCTGAAGCTGTTTATCTCATGTTTTTTGAAGCAGCTGGCTGGGGGTGCTTGATTCTTCACATCCTTGGCTCCTTATGTAGATATTCCCATTTTACAGAGTAAATATAAACAACTGCTGTTCTGATTTGGAGGTTTTGGCATCTCTGTGTACAGATACACATGTCTGTACAAAATCCAGTGCAAAAGTCAGGTCCAGAGAACTCTAGTTCTGGAGCAGTATGTTTGGTTCACTGAAATGCATGGGAAAGCTCCACTGACCTCAACAGTATGTAATCCTTATTTAGGTTGTTTATGTGTATTTAAATAAGGTTAGAGAGGCAGGGAACTTGGTGGGGTGGGTAGAGGAAAAAAAGACCAAAAGATCCTTATGATCTGTGTGTGCTTAGGGTTTTGGTGTGGTTGCATTCAAGTGAGTGAACAAACCTCTGGTAGAGTTTCATCCAAGCCCCATTGTCTCCTCTCACAATTTTGTGAGGAGTTCATAGCAGTTCCTTTAAACTGAAAGTTTTTTAACTGATCCAAGATCTGACCAAGTGTCTTAAACTGTTCTTTCAAACATATTCCCAGCGTGACTGAAACAGGCAGAGAAGGGCAGTGAGTTTGCCGAGAACCCAAGAGCAAGGGCATCAGCCTGGTTTTACATCTAGATTTCCTGCAGTGCTGTGTATTCATTTTATTCGTTCATTTGGCTCTATTATTGTGGTGCCTAAGATAAACAGCCTCACCATGAACATACACTTAAGGACACACAAGAATTTTGAATCAGCTGTTGGTTTTCCTGTTGACTTTGTGATAGGGTGTGTGCAGAGTGGGAAGGTCCTCGCTCCTGAAGGCTGCTACATGTTCAAATCTCTGTCAGCTTTCACCTTGAATACTGTCTATCGCCTTTTGCACTTTGTGCACCGCAAATACAGCATGTGACTTGTTTATAGTGTGATTTGGCCGTAGCTCTTTAGGATGTTAATGTGCTCAGGGAACATATTTCAACTATGTTTCTCTGATAATTCAGCAGCACACTGTAAATAGCTGACGATCCTGTTATTAAACCTCAGAATGTGACAAGGGCACTGCTTTCAAACGAAGACCAGAAGTGTGTTTAAGCTTGAGCATTAAAGAAGCACTTTTAATGGCAAGAGCAATTAGGCAGGGAACAGACAATTAGTATTGGGGAAGGTTGCTGCTGCGCCACAGCCACACATCACCCAGCACAGGTTAGGGACGGTGTGAGTAGGGACTGTGTAATACATACTCATGCAAAATGTACAAGATGAGATTGGCTGATGCAGTTGATCTCTGATTATATTTTTGGTGACACATCCTAGCTGCTCTCTGCCTGTTTGCAAAAGAAATCTGCCCGCTGCTGCCGGCTTGGATGTGCTTAGCTCATGTGTGACACGAGTAGCTGGCTGCTTACTCCTCATTGACGTAGCAACTATTAGAGGCTATTGGATCCTCTTGCATCACTCTGAATTGCTTCATAATGGGAATTTTGCCACTGGGGTCAGGATTAAAATGAAGATAATATTTTAAATAATTGATGGTCGAGGTGTTTTAGGATTTGTTTTTAAAAAAAATGGATGTTGCTGGCTGACATCAGCAAGTGGGACAGCCTGCTTAGTGACTCATAGGGGAGCAGGAGGCTCTGCTGTGTAGGTGTTCTAGGATTTGTGGGCTTCATGTTGAAGGCTGGCAAGACTGGGAGCTTTAGCTGCAAAACAACAGTGGCTTTATCGTGGAGAAAGAGCGAGCAGATCTGAGGCAGGGGAAAGAGGGAAAAGGGGGCCTGGTGACAGAGGTGTGAGCAGTAGTGTGTGCTGGTTACTGTGCAAAGCCTGTTCCCTTCAGTGGCATTGCATCCTCCTTTCCTGCCTCCTCCACGCACTGATCTGATTTTATTTATTTGTCGTGGCTTATCAAAATGCAAGATTGTAAGAATTCCTGAAGGGACAAACTGTTTCCTTTCCATCTGGAAGTTTCACTGCAGCCTACAGGATTTAGAAGCTTGAACCCTGCTGCAATTCAAAAAGAAATTTTCTGTAGAAGTTGCACTTTTCTGCCTACACATCAAGAGGCCAGGGAGAGCCCTCCAGAGCTGCCAGTGTTGTTCCCTGTTAGCATTTTCATTATAATAATAATAATAATAATAATCCTACAACTGCATTCTTATCAGGCAACATTTAGTACCTCAGTGCAGCAAGATAGCAAAGGCCTCTGTGGAATATGTTTAAAAATATGTAGCCAGCTTGTATTGGGTTGCTTCTGCTTGTACTGAAGATCCCTCCTTGTGGACTGTGAAATAATGCTGTACATGTACTTACTGAATAAATACTTGTTGTTTGCCTCTGCTTAACACTTTGCAGTAGATTCTCCTCAGATATGGAACTACTGTATTTTTTGGGCGGGGGTGGAAATACAAAATTTTAATTTTGCGTGGCGTTGAAGGGAAACGTTAATTTTATGTGTGGAGGTGTGACCATCTTTTTTTCAGTATTCATTACTTACTGTTTCACTCCTGGAAGAAGTGCAGGTATTGCAGCCGGAGCTGGGGAGTATTGAGCAACACTTTTGCTTTTGAAAACGTGGTACTTCAAGATGCATAGTCTCCCCTCATATTAATTGCATTGCAGTGACTGACTCGAGTTCTCCGCTGTTGGTGAGTTGCTCTGTAGTCTGTAACAGCAACACTTTGTTGCCTTTGTCTCATTCCCTGCTTTTATCAGGCTTTTGTATTCCAGCTTCCCACTATGAATCTGTTGCACACATCTAAAATGTCTTCCTGCAGTTGTTTAAGTGGGAACATGTGATCTGTTTTGTGATGTTGAAAATTGTCAATAAGAGCATTTGAAAAAAGCTGGAGAAGTTCTTTGAAATGAGAAGTGTAAAATGTCCCCAGCCAGCTCTCAGGACTGTGCTGGGATGCTGAGCTGCTTGGAGGGTGCGTGGGAAATGTGGGGAGAGTCTGACACCTTATTAGCATTTATTTTGGAAATGGTGATGTGTAAAGAAGAGTCAGGATATCTGTTCTGGTGGGTAGTTCAGACAGTGGGACAAACTGTCTGGCAGCAGTGTGGTTGTCCCCATGTTACCCACAGCCCCAAGTCCTACAAATCACATAGATAAAATTTTTATATGAATTGCAGATGTAAAACTTGCTTCATGCCTCAAAGTGGGACATTTGGCTTGCAGAGAGGTGATGACAATTGCCCTTGGAGGGTCCTACCTTTTGGGATAGAGCAGTTTCTGGCATGCAGGATGATCTGATGCCAATCCTGAAGGGGATGTCGTCAGTCCCTATTAACTTACTTTTTCCCAGAGCTGTCGGTTTGGATTATTCTACTGTGTCTCCATAAGCACACTTCCACTATGTACATGTCTTGACTTGGAAGTGGGATTTCTCAACTTGAGAGCCACAAGCTGGTCAATTTAATCTCATTCCACCTTTATGCAAAGAAGGAGGTCTAGGCACTTTACCCTCTCTCTTAAACACCTATTTAGCATTTGTGCACTTTCCTTTTTTCACAAAGTGGGAAAACCCCCACAAATCTGATTTTTTTTTTTTTTGTCTTATGATGAGTCTGTATGTGGTGTGGCCTGTACATAAGTGTACCTATGCACTGCCCCTCCAGGTAAAGCCCTTACTTCTTACACTCTCATGTAGTCCAGTCCCTGATAGCCCCAAAGCTGAAATACTCCTCCCTGACCTGGGAGGTTTCTACCCAGACAGGACAGTGCCACAGTGCTCGTGGGCACGATGCACTTCAAGGACCCAAGTGCTGCCCTTGGGTATTCAAGAAGGAGATAAAAGTATCTTTGGACTCTCTTCATGTACATATAAAATTCAGTGATTGTCATAGTAATCCTCTCTCCTCCAGCTGGGATAGGGAGAAATTTATTCTTTTTTTAAATAATAAAGGAGATTCAGTTGCCTAAAACTTAACAGCACACAGGTGAATGAGAGCTCTCTCTTTTCATGATTATTTTTTTTTGACAACTGTTTGTTGCTTATGTAGTCCAGTACAGGAGATAGCTAATTTGAAGTTGCCTGTTGTTTATAGTGGTTATAAACTTGTATTTAAAGTATCTTCTAAAAATGCTCATTCATAAAAATCAGTCAAATTTGGTTTATGGTCCTTTTCAAGAAGAAAAGAAACTGGCTTGACTGAGAACAGGGATCTGTCACTTCACTACACCCACCCAAATTCAAGGGAGTTGAATTAAAAGCTTGAGTGTCTAATCTCAGTTACAATGAAATACAAAAACTGTGGAGCAAGGACTAGATCCCACACTCCAGAGAGGGAGTTGTTGGTTTGGGAGTTATTTGGGGCAGATGGGGAGGCTGCTCATCTCCTCCCAGGCAGATCCAGAAGTGTGTATGTGTCCCTGCTTCCTTGGGGAGTTTATCTTTCCCCTCTGTGTCTCACCTTCCTCTGTGCTTTGGAGCGGGGAAATGGCTGTTTGTGCACAATGTGAAATTCCACTTTGTCTTTTGAGAGATCTGAAGGACAAATAATGTCTTTAAAGTTTCTGTGTGATCCTCAAAGACATTCCCCAGACAGAAAGTTCTGAGCATCTGTTTTTTGAGACCTTCAAAATTGCATATTATGGAAGATGCATCATCTTTCAAGGACATAATCATGTGCAGTCTGATACTCCCAAGCAATCTCTTTTGCCCTGTTTAGACTTTTCTGGGGAGAAAGGCTGTGGTTTTTGCAGAGGGCTGTAGGGACAGCTTCCTTCATCACCTCGACCAAAGCCTGAGGTAAACACATCACCTGTGGTTGTGGTTACCTGCTTTTCCCTCTACAGGGAAGGTCTGTTCTGAATTTTTCAGCCTCAAAGTAATTATCCTGTGTATGTATTGTTCAGATCTTCGCAAGAACTTTTCTCCATTGAGTTAGAAATTAGCATTTCAAATTCTATGGAGGAGAAGTTGCCAAAGTTTTTTATATTTTAAGCTTAGAATTTGGAATGGAATCAAAATATCTAATCCACTTTGCATTCTCTGCTTGGTCTTTCCTCCCTGCCTTATGAATTGGCATCCTTGTCCTTAGGAGGGAGGGCAATATTGTGCAACTCTGTACAGCTTCTCTTGTTAAATATCAAGGTAATGTTGCCCTGATTTGCAACACTCTTTCCAATAACTGTTGAATTAGCACAAGTGAATGAGGTTGTACTGGAAAGGGATTATGCTTGTCAACTGCTATACGGGATGACCTCTGAATTATTGGCCAGGAGAGAAAATAGACACACAACTGCTGGGAACGATTTGGGATGGTTCAGTGCTGTCTGTTATTCCATTAAAGAACAGCTGATTTCCATGAGTTAAACAGGTTGGTTCAAACTTTGCACCTTGCAGTTAAGTTACTTTTTCTCCCTTTCTTTTCTTTTTCCATCTCCTTTTGGCACTTCTCCTTCCCCTGCGGTGACATTGGAGCTGCTGCTGCTGCCTGGGGGGAGGACAGCCTGGCTGGTGCCCAGGGTGGCAGCAGCTCCAAGCCTGGGTCAAAGTGTTGGCTTGGAGGCACATGGAAAAACACAGGGCAAGTCTGGGTTGTCTAGGGAGAAGTGGGCCACTGAAATGCTCTTTTGCTGCCTTTCAGGGGTGGTAAAGCTTCCTAAAAGAAAACTGTGTTTAGGGAGTCCTGTAATAGAGACCTTACAAATCAAATCGATTTAATTCTTAGGGTGCTAAAGTGTGAATGTGCGAAAAGCATAGTAAGAATTTCTCACCAGTTGGCACCTTATCCTCAGTGGCTGAGCGAGCACTCGATCCATTCTGCATACCAACACCAGGCACTAATTTTAGATCACAGGGACTACGAAGAGTGCAATTTCTATCTTTTGACTTGCTGTATTTTACTTATGGCAAGTAGGGGAAACTGGTGCATGAACTTTCTCCTCCAGCAAGGGAGGAGGCTGTTTCCGCTACCAAGAACTTTCCTACCATGAGCGTACATGCCAAACAAATTACTGCAGAATATAAAACATTATTTTTTAATCCTATTTTAAAACAAATAAATGTTCAGAATTTTGTTCTGAAAATGAAGCAAAAAAATAATTTAAATTGTGTAATGTAGGTTGTTATTCTAGCATAAACATCTCTCTAGAATTTGAGCTCATTTTGCTCACATTTGTTTGGTATAAATAAGCAGTAACTCAGATCAGAAGAGGATCATGTCTCCTGCATGTATTGTCCCGTTGTTAGAAGGGTGAATTCACTGCTGCATATATCTCATAAAAAGTTCAAAGCCCCACAGCAAAAGTATCAGTAAAGGATGCAGTCATAAGCATTTTGTGTTGTCTTTGGGATGTGTGTCAGCGTGATGTGCTTTACTTGCATTTGGTAAACACGCTGAGCTACCAGCTTTGTGCTGAAGGAGCACTGCAGAACTTAGCAATGGCTCACATAGTTGTCAGTGAGCAGGGTGAGCCTCTTGTCACCATCCAGCTGGTTTGATTTGTTTTACAGGGTTGCTGGGGCGTAGTTCTGTCCCCTCCCAGCTAATTCCTCTTTTGGGAGCAGACATGGGGATAACTAAATGTATATAGTGCATGTATAGTCATGGAACGGTTTGAGTTGGAAGGGACTTTGAAGATCATCTAGTTCCAACTTTGTCATGGGCAGGGACACCTTCCACTAGACCAGGTTGCTCAAAGCCCTATCCAACCTGGCCTGGAACACTTCCAGGGATGGGACAGCCACAGTCTCTCTAGGTAACCTGTTCACTGCCTCATCACCATCACAGGAAAGAATTTCTTCCTATTATCTAATCTAAAACTGCCCTCTTTCAGCATTTAGTCATTAATCCTTCTTCTGTCACTAGATGTCCATGTAAAAGGTTGCTCTGCAGCTCTCTTGTAGTCTCGTTAGGTACTGGAAGGCAGAAAATCCCAACTCTTTCAGCCTGTCTCCATATGAGAGGTGCTCCAGCCCACTGATCATCTTCGTAGCCTCCTCTGGACTCATTCCAACAGCTCCACATCCTGCCTATGTTGGGGCCCCAGACCAGGATGCAATACTCCAGGTGGGGTCTCACAAGAGCAGAGTAGAGGGGGAGAATCATCTCCCTTGACCTGTTGGTCACACTTCTTGGGATGCAACCCAGGATACGACTGGCTTTTTGGGCTGCAGGTGCACATTGCTCGGTCAGTCCTAGTCCAGACACCCTGTGTTCAGTTCCTCCAGTGTATTTGCGGTTTCTTTTCAACCAGAGAGAAGAAAAGGAATGAGAAAAAAATACCAGGAAAAGGAGGTGTTTGCATCAGTGTTGCCAGCTGACAGGGCAGCCGGCGTATCAAGCAGCAGATAGTGGCAACTAAATAAGGGCAAGGCAGAAGAGCTAAAATGAGTCCCGCAGTCCCCTGACGCTCACACAGGCTCTGAACTCCAGCTGAGGACCCAGCACACAGCCAGTTTCATCAATAACTGCGATACCCGCAGGCCCTGGAGCCTGCGTGGAACGGGAATCCTGGGAGAGAGCCCAGCCCCAGCGTGCCAGCCCATCCAAGCCCATTGTTTTTATCCCAGTTCATGGAAAAATTATTTCAGATCATCTCATCATTTCAAACATTTTGGTAAGTGTTAATATACTTTCAGCTCAGTGGAAATAATCACCATATGGCTGTAAGATTTGCCATCTGTCCAGAGATGCTGGAATACAATTAGTCCATGTAGTCCATTTATCAATCTATAAGTGACAACATTCACAGTCCTGGCAACTTCGGCTGCTGACAGAATCAGCACTTGCATAGAGCCTACCTGTCTGCCCTTATTACATCAATATATAAATGAGATGGAAAAAATCCCATCGTTCAGCTGTGTCCTTCACCCTTGACACAAAGCAAAAAGTCTATATTGGTGTAAATGAGACTGAGGAAATGGTATGCCTTAATTCTTGTAGCACTAATTGGATTTCTTTATGTCTAACAGACCATAATTTGATAAGGAAAAGACAGATTTACTTGCAGTTGTTCAATCAAGAGATACCAGCAGGACAGAGTGTGTCACAGGGGAAAAAAAATACTATGTCCTCTCCTGTTGTATTAATTTCCAAGGCACAAAAAGCTAAATATTACAAACACAAGGAATGTCATCATTTGCATCATACAGGTAAGAATTTATTTTCAAGGTTTCTTGTTTGACATCAGAAAAGCGAGAAGTTGGCTTTTCAGAAGAATGAATAATTTTTTTTTAAGAAAAGGTCAAGGCCTTTTCATTTTAAAGCTCCTAATGATCTGACAGTATAAAGTTCTGACTTTTGACTACTCCTGCCAATCTCACCCTGGCAGGCATCCTAGCGTGGCCCCTCAGAACTGCCATATCCTTGAAACCGGAGTTAGATTTGGAATATCCAGAAAATAACTTGAACTTTTTATTAGGTTTTATTTATTACCCAAACTCATCTTGCATAATAAGTTTATAATAGGAATGTGTGCTATGTCTTGTTTATTCTACAAATTTTCAGCCAGCCCACACTAGTTTTTGAGATTCTGCTGACAGGAGAATGTAATTTTTTTTTGGCATATTTGCATTATAACATGTAGTTATGGAACCTGCATAGCAGGAAAAGTGGTGATACTTGAAATTAAATCCTTCCATAGCCCACACCTCATATAACCTGTACCTCATGTAACACACAAAGTTGGAGGCATTGACATGCAGAAATCAGAAGTGCCAAGGGAGCAGGACTGCAGGGATCAGAAATAGTTGGCTATTGAGGTTCAGGAACTTCTGGGATAAGTTTCTCCCAATATTACCTGCAAATATGCACAGTTTGCAGGTTAGCAAGCTGTAGGGGTTTGGGTTTGTGGGTTTTGTGGCAAGGGAAGTGGTGTTTGTTTTGCAGATACTAATAGTAATAATAGTGGCCAGTCTTCGCGAGCGAAGATTTGGGAAAGGTCATTAACCCTTCGAGCCTGCGCAGTGGATTTTTTAGGTGAGACCCAGCGTGCGCTGAACTGAGCCCACCCTTTAATCCTGAGGTTCATCTGCCGGGGCCAAGCAAACTTGGACAGTGGCAGTGAGGTCCCCAGGACGTAGGTTTGTTTAGAGTGACTTTCTCTTAGATGGATTGCCTTACAGGGCTGACAAGCTCCATCTGCCCGGGGGGCTTTGCAGATACTATGTTTCTCATGAATAACCTGTTGGTTATACTTTTCAAATTAGTAGTTTTTCTCTCTGAAACTCAGGAGAACAGTATCGCTGCTTTTGCGCTAGGGCTGCTGACAGCTTTTTATACCAACAAATAATGTACATATCTGAGATCTGTACTGTAAATCTGATGGTAACAGATGGTGTTATATTTTTAAAGATCAAAGTGAATAATGTTAGCATCTAAATGTTTGAAATTTCCTTTGTGGTTTGAACTGGAAGCAGAAGAAATGTGTCATTCCGTTATTTTACTGGCTGCTAGGAGATACATGAGTTTCAAAAACTCTGTCCCCCAGTTCCAGAGAGAGGTGCTGCCTGCATGTTAGCAGCAACCAGCACACTCTGGTTGTTGATTCTATTAGTCTATTAAAATCACCAGAAAGTTGAAATCTGCTTCTTTTCAGACAGTCTAATTTAAACTGCATTGAGTGGGGAGTGAGGCTGGCTGTAGCCATGCTTGTGTCCAGCACCTTGCCCTTGCCTGACTGCAGCTGTGGGGTTCCTGGCTGTGAGCACAAGGGCTATGCTTGCACTGAACCTCTCTTTGCTGTTTTTAATACACTATCTTTGATGCTCTTAACAACCTTTGGTGATTTTTGTCTTCTAGACGACTTGCTCTGGTAGCATCAAATCAATTTAAACATGGCAGTGCTGTTGCTGTTGCCAGCCTGGTGCTGTTCTCAGCGCAGGCAAGTTGATACACGCACTGAAAACCCCACGCGGGCATTGGATTGCATTTTTCTAATCTCTTACAGGGCAAATTGCTTATCCTTTAATTGCTTTTAATTTTTACATCCTTAAGTTTCATTAAAGACGTGCAGCCTTGTATTAAGCCATCTGTTTGCACCCCTTTTCTTGAAGACTAACAAAGCACTCAGCCCTGAGTGCGTTATTAGCCCAGGTGCTCTGGTGGCAGCATGTCCCAGCACGGGGCACTTGCCCTGCCCTGCCTGTGCTCCAGCACGTGCTGGTGGCCATCAGGACCAGCAAAGCCCTATCGTTTGCTTCTGACATTATGGCTGGTAGAATTCCTTATTTGATCCTTCAGGCAGTAGATCAAAAAGAGTTATACAACTTGTTCTTTAAACTGAACTGATTGGCTTTTTTTTTTTTTCCCCTAGTGTAAGTGGAAGAAAAGCCTCAGGGGAGAGCATTTGAATAGGGCATGGGAAAGCATATCGATAATTACATGCATGGATTAGTGCACAAAAGTACTCCCCTCCAAGGATCTGCTTAGTGCTGTGGCGTTTGAAATAATGGAGTCTTTAATCATATTATTTTGCAATAGTGAGGCTTTGATTATGCCACTGATTGAAATCAAGTTTTCAGATTGCTTTGTGCAAAGATAACCTCATCAGCCATGCAAATTCCTATAGCATGGGGGTTGGGGGAGAAAAAGTCCCAAACATAAAGATGCTGCCCTGGTGGTGTCAGTGGGTTTTACATGGACAAACACATTGCGTTTTACTTCAACCTTCTGTTTGCAGATACCTGTGATTTGGTCATATATCCTCTGACATTTAGCCTCTTCATTTCATAAATAAACACCAAATAGCATGTACAGTCTCAAAGTACCCCAAACCTTCTGCCATGCAGAAGTGCAAAGAGTTAAAAGTAGCAATAAAAGACTCCACTAGCATGTTAAAGGAATTTTCTGCTGGTTTACAAATGCAAAATAAACTATTCTCTTTCTTTGAAAGTGTGTTTGCATTATTTCTCTTCTTTGATTATTTCTCTCCAGTGCCAACTGTAGATGTGTCTGATGTCTGACAGGGGGTGAGGAAGCCCAGGAGTGACTGGGGCTGCTGGCACCTCGTTTCCCTGGCAAGGCCAGTGCTGGGGGGTCCTGGGCATTGCTGGTGGGGTGGGTGAGGGCTCTCAGGAGTACTGCCTCTTTTTGTATTCTGCTTGGTGCAGTTCAGGTCTGTACACTGGCTTCTTATTTCTCCTTTGTAAAACAAACCAGGCAGCCCCTATAGTGTTTCATCTGTGCAGGAGAAGACTGATGGTGGCACAGGGCTGCAGAGCTGTGGTTTTGTCCAGTTTCTGCTGGCCTTCTGTGACAGCAGTGGAGGCTGATGTGTGCCTTGTAGGGGTGAGCTGAGTGTTTCCTGCACATGGGGAACCCCTGGGCTGGTTCAGCCCTGTACATCCCACCACAATGAGCTTCTATGGGGTCCCTCCTGCTCCAGCTGCCTTTGTGCTGTAACAGAGCTCGCTGAAAGCTTTCCAGAGCAGCCCTGAACATGTAAAATACAAGACCGGTGTGTGCTGGTGCTTCATCCTTCCCAGTGCCAGCTACATGGGGTAGATTTTGGTCTGTGTATGCGGGTCTGTGATCCAGAGCTTGGGATCAGTGACATCCCCTTGTGCCCTGAGGTGGGCACTACAGACAAAGCACTGGGGGAGAATGTGCTTCTGTTCCTACAGGCCTGTGCTCTCCAGTCCAGGATTTACACTTTCAATTTACAATGGCATTTCTCACTGAAATATTACAACACAAACATTGTGCCACATAGGAGGCTGTGCTAAAAGCATTAACTCCACTGAAGCTGGAGTGAACACAGAGGAGGTGATTTTTAACCAAGCAAGAAAAATAGGATGACTCTGGGGGGCTGTTCATGTGCTGATCCAGACTCTTTTGTCACAAGGGTAGGAGAGGTGCTGGGTGTAAACAGAGTACAAGTATTTTTTCCAAAATACGGAGTTTGAATTTATACGTATGCAAATAGGAGGCAGTGTAAACATTACTGAGAGTGCAGATTTATGGATCCTTTTTCAATGCCTTCTCGTGAAAAATCTTGAAATGGTCAGAGTTACACAACCAGTTTTATAGTCATGTGTCTCAACTTCTTTTTTTTCCAATAAATAACCTTACCTATGAAGGATTAGTTCAGGGTCTTCTCAGTTCCTGTCACTTGCGTATAATTGTTTATTCGCAGTGTTTTGAAAGGTTAATAGACCTCTGGAGATAGCCCCAAAATAAAGTGTGAGCTTTCTCACTGCCTGAGTTAAGCCTTTTAATTTGTGTATTGACTTTATAAAGGCATAGTGGTATTGTGAGACCTCACAGATGTTACAATGATTTTCATGCTGAGAGCTTTTGTCCTCAAGATTTATTCTTTTGGATTTACTTAGGTGCAGATAAAAAATTAGTTTAATTAATGTCTGTGCTTTTAAAAGACAATTCCTCTTTAGCTAGCTAGTTGTATTCTTATTTTTTTCTGTCTAAGTAACTGGCACTATTATGTTTCCTACAAATGCAAGAAGCACTTTTGCTCATTATATTGTGTTGAAATAATAATGCTTATAAGTGAAGGAAGCTAAAAAGATGGATTTTTATCATGAATTTCATGTATTTCTGTGGGTGAGTTGATATCAAATCTAGTATCAAGTGGGCACCAGAGAATCATGACTGGATATTTGAACGAGTTGCATGACCTTGCCCTTGACTAACACTGCTGCCAGATTCAGCACTTCAACCTCATTGTGAGGAGAGTGGTCTGCCTACAAAATAGGCATTTCAGCAGCTGAAAGACTGGAAAGAAGGACTTTGAGTAAATTCTATTTTAAAAATAGCTGTTTCTCTTCCTTGTTTTCTCTCTTTTTAGGAGCAGTGTAATTTCTGTCCTAGTAGTCTGGGTTTTCAGAAGTCATTCCCTGTACCTTCTGTGCACCCCCAATTCCACCCTGTGGCAGGGAATGCCACCTGAGAGGACAGGGCTTGGCTGGCGAGTACCAACAAAGGCACTTTCAGGAGTGCCTGCGTGTTTTTTTCACAGAGAGAATAAAGAGCAAAACCTGGGAGCAGCTGTCCCCTGCTAGCCCAGCCCATCTCTCGGGGCCAGTTTTCCCATCCCTGTGTACAATTGATAGCAAAGCCTCCCTCTTTTCTCTTCCTTGTATTGCTCAGGGTTGTGTCTCCATTCTTACAAGTAATTTTTGCCATGGAAATACCTGCTTGAGGAGGAAGGACTGTTTGCACTGCAGGACCAACAGGAGCTGGAGGCGGGTGGTTTGCAGGGCTGGCATCCCATCCCACCCTCTTCCACCGTGTGGGAGAGCAGCTCTTAAAACCACTGATAGTTCCTCTCTGCTCTGTAAGACTGTTAATTCTTATAATCCTCTGTTTTGTTCAGTGGTGAATATTCAGCTGTTGATTTAGCCTTTTAAATTCAGGTAGTCAAAAACTTCCCTGGGTAGATGTGGTATAAAACTGCCCTGCAAATGATAGTGATAGCTAAGCTACAGAGAGAAAATGAGGTGATTTAATTTTATTTCCAGGCTTGCTAGTGTCTCTGTTATCCTGGGATGCCATCTCGCTCTCCCTGGCTGTTTCTTCAGGTGTAAAATGGAGCCATTACCCACCTGCTCACCTCATGCTGAGTTTTGCACCCTTGCAAGTCGAAACAGGCTCTTATTTGCTTCTGCTAGTTGTGTGGGCTGGCAGCCGGCACCAGAACCTGCCTGTGGCAGCTGACGAGATCTGAGTGACCTGGATTAATTAGCATATGGCAATTTGGGAAGGGAGCAAAATGCCAGTTTGCTGCTATCACATCCAAAAAATGTGCAGGTTTAGTGTTCACCTCTCCCCAGCTCAGCTTGTGCTGAGTGGGCCCAACCTGCTGTCCTGGTCCCTGCCCCCAGCCATGATCTGGGCAGTGATGGACGTTGAGGTGACAGTATCTCAGGGATTGGGCTGAGACAGCTGAATTTGCTGTGTTGTGCTGAGTGTAAAGGGGGATGCTCTTGTCTTGACTGGAGTGTGTGCAGAGAAGTGAGAAGGGGTCCTCTGTCGTTGTTCTCAGTCATCATTATGAAGCTAATTTTTGTGGTTTTCTTTTTTCTAAAAAGATTTTATCCAAGATGGCCCAAGTGTCCAACATGTAGAGATAACAGGCTGGAGGATAATGGACTCTCATTTTTGCTTGGAGCAAAGATTAGTATTGTGCATAAACTGCAACCGCTGTACTGATTGCGGTATTGCAGTGTGTGACACCACGAACTGCAACTTCTGCCCACAGCGGTTATGCCTTCATCAGAGGAATACCTTTACTTGGATTTTGGTGTTTTGGGGAGAGAGGTTGGTTGTCTTTTGAAGTTTGAGATGTGTTTGTATGAACTAGTGGGGAGAGTTATGGGTAGATGAAACAGTGTTTTCACAGGTAATTCTTAGGCATCATAACTTGCCTGGACTTTCATCGAGCTGAGTATTCCAAATAGGAGAAAAATCTCCATCTGTGAGCTCAGGGGCCATCGTGCAGCAATAAAACCTAGAAAGGCAAGGCAACAGCAGCCTGGCAGGGCAGCTGTGCACCCCGAGGGACCCTGGGGACCCCCCGTGCTGGCACTGCTGTGGCTGAAGGGGGACATTCAGTGACTTTTGGGGTCTTGGAGGGGTAACTGGAGAGCTTGCTGCTTTCAAGGGGTAGGATACAGTTACTCAGTTTTGTTTGGGACCAAAGGCATGAGTTTGCCTCTCTAATATGTATTAGCCTTTGGAGCTGTGCATGCATGTTGGGGAAATCAGAGGCACTGGTAATGCTGGGTGGCTTTGGGAGCTGGCATCGTGCCTGTCCCACTACCACACAGGAGTTGAGGGCAGCTAGTGTGAAAGCCATGGCTGGGCAGGGGTGGTTTGGGAAGAGCACTCTTCTTTTTAGCAACATTGCTTATTTTTGAACAATCACAAATAAATACAAATGGCATTCCAAACTACGATATGTGAAGATGTACATAGAGGATTTACTCTTTTTATTGCACTGTCAGGTAGTAGTAGTGATATTCAATCCAAATAACTGTTAACAACAAGTTTATCACGTTGCGTTTAGCAAATAAATTTTTTTGTATCATGACCAGCGATAGGGGATATGTCACAAAGTAGGATTTTGCATTTGTATCTACTCTTCTTTCTTGAAAGATCCTCATTATCTAATACTTGTTACAGCAAATCACTGCAGATTGCTGGTGCTGTCAGGTAGTATAAAGCTCAGCGTGTGCACAATGCTGGTCTGTAGCAGGAAGCACCACGTTTGAAAATATCTATGCTGATGCGCTGTTTGCAGCCATGTGCATCCTCCACCAAATGGCAGATATATGAGGATGTGTGCTTTCAAAAAATATTTTTATTTCAATTGATAAATTAGACAGCAAATGCAAGACTGTTTACTATTAGTGTCGGGAGAGCACAAAAAATCCTGTCCTGTAAACTAGGAATCCTCATCGCAGAAATTTTAAGTGATCCACTAATGAAAGTTTTAGCAAAATGTGCAAAGAGTGGTTTTGCCTCTGGTGGAGTACCAGAGCTCCTGTCACAACTATATTTGATCTTCCAGATCCTACAAAAATTAAAGGACCTGCTTTGTTCTATTTATTGTGCAGTCAGCGCATCCACCCGATGTGCACTGGACACTTTGTGCATTTAAAAGTATTTGAGTGCTGATCCCGCAGCCACCCACGTGAGTCACTGTGTTTTATTTACTACCAGAAAGGGTTGCTCCAGTACAGAAGTGTTCACATCATCAGTGCCTGGTTCAGAGCTGGAGCTGGTTCCACGTGGCCCCATGCGTGGCTGGGTCCGGGGTCCCGGCTCTCCCAGATGCTGGCTGTCCACCCAGCCAGGGCTCTCCATGCTGCAGCTCCACCAGCATCCCACAGCCCTTAGGGTGCTGGCTGCCAGTCAGCAGAGGCTCTTTACAGCTGAAGTGATTTAAATCACTGGTTGTGCTCATGATTCAAGTGATAAACAAGGAAATTTAAATTAAATAATTTGAACTTTTCCTGGGTGAGAGCTCATTCCCGTTGATTAGGAAGAGTAATGTAGAACACATGGCTTGCAGCTAGTCACACACTTGTAAAATTTGGCGTGGTTATGTATTAACCAGAAAGTGATGCTGCATCTCTCGCAGCTGTGCAGCAGTTAGTTAGCTTGAGAGTCTCGGTTTTCACTTTTTAAATTCTTCAGAAAAGGTTGATGACATTGATGGAGAATGGTTGTTTTTTACTTGAGATTTGTCTCATATGACACAGAAATTAAAGGTCGACTAAAATATGTAAACCATTACTTGAAAATTGCGATTATATTTTTGAAACATGCTTTACATATTTAATAATAAAAAGCATTTTCTGTCTTAAATTACATTACTAAACAAAGAACTATTAGGTATAATTTTCTACTTTTCGAGCAGCTTTACTCTAAACAGTGGATGTTACTGTCTAATTGATTTTTAAACAGTTGGGTTTTTTTTAAAGAGTATTTAATCAATCATTAACAACTTTGGTTAAAATTAATGAGATTTTAAACATTCATAAATTCTCTTTGCCTTCTGATGTGCGGGTCCACAGCCCAGCTGGCAGTGCTGCTGCTCCCTGCCTCCCCGGGCAAACTGGCAGCCTCATGGAACGACCAGCTCACGGGGCTCAAACCATGCAGCATGTGCTGTAGGAGCTTCGAGTTAGCATTGCTGCTGTTTTATCATAACAGTTGATAAATCTCTGATAAAACGAAAATGAAAGGAACACTGGGAAACAAAGCTGTTACTCTACCGTAAAGTGCTTTCTTGAATGTCAAAAGCAGCAAGTGAGTTACACAGAATAATACATCTCCGTGCGGAGCTCTGTAGGGCCCTGGTAAAGTGTTTTAAAAGTAACTAATTCAGCGTTTCATTTGAAAATTGAGTGCCACAGTTTTATAGTTGCCTGTGTGTGCCTCAGTGGTCAAAGGAGTTTGGGATGTAGTGAAGGATGTTCCCCCCCCATGTTAAAAGCTGTACCACTGGAGTTTGTCAGTGCTGTTGCCTTTCCCAACCCGCTGTAGTATGTGGGAAGGTGTGGTGGCACCGGCTCCCAGTGCTGGCTCGTGGGCCCTGACAGTGGGTTTGGGCTCCTTGGAGTAAGAGCTGAGCACAGACCTGCAGCAGGGCAGACACAGCCACAGAAATGCATCTTCTTAATTATTGTGAGGCAACACTGGGAGATCCAGGAGGCTATGTCCTGGGGGTGCTTCCTTTTCTCCAGGGGGTCAAAAATCAATCCTGGGGCTTTGCTGCCTTGTAGAGCCACCTATGGCAGAAAGGTCAGAGGCAGGTGGAGCATCCAACTGGCTCTTCCAAATCTGAGTCTCAACAGAAGGTCCACAGCTCACTTACCTCAAATGAGTTAAAATGCTTAAGTTTACACATTGCATTTTCTTATTTTTAATGATTTATCAACTAGCAACTATCACTGTGAGTGTTACAGCTGCTGTTTGCACACACAAAATGTAGGGGGGGATTTTGTCGTTGTTTAATAATAATAAGATTTAGAAACGTAGATTTTGCCTTTAATAAAAGCCCCACGTGAAAGGATAGTTGACTATCTCAAGCCCTGAGCTTCATTATCCATTAATTTATCCACTTGGATACATGTATACAGCTCCCGTTGACAGCAGTAGCTGCTTCAAGACTCCTGAAGAAATGGAGATAGATGGTTGTGGGTTTTTTTCCTTCCTTCTACTTCTATTATCTCCAGATTTAATTTATATGCTTACTGCTCCTGCAGCAAAGAGGCCAGGCATAGTTTTAACAGTGTTTTCTGGTATCATTAAGATGATGTAACAGAGTTAAAGTTGTTTGTGGAATAGGTTTGCATGGGGGAAACTTTGGAAAGTTTAAACTGTGATATTTAGGTCATATTACTGTAGCAAAACCAATTTTTAGTAGAATCAACTAAAAATATAGAACTGAGTAAAAGGCAAAATAAATTCAAAATCATCCTTCACTCAGGCAAAGTACATATTTTTAAGATTAAGCAGCTTGCAAGAAACTTCCCCTCCCTGCATTCATTATTGCAGACAAACTCCATGACCTTCGTGGGCGTTACAGTGCTAATCCAGTGTAATGGATGTTGGAAATACTTTTAAATGAAGACCTGCCCTTTCTTTCCTCCCAGCTAAGGATGGCATCGATATTAGCCTGTGAAATGAGAGCTGGGTTCAGTGAGTTACTGATAAGGAAGAACTGAAGCAAATGCTACTCTTTGACAGCTGTAACATGACAGTCCCATTCTAATTTCAGTGTATTTCAAGTAAGTATTTTACATGGTTCAGCACAGCTGTCCATCCAGAAATGGAAAAATGTAGAACTCTGCATAAGTCTTGCAAGGAGAAAACCACTGTTTTATTTTCTCCCTCCTGAGGCCTTGCTGGGATTTACTAGTTCACTCCATTACTCCACTGAGCTAATTCTACTCTTAAATCACTTTATCTGTTTGATATTTGCAAATTTTCTCCCCTCAATTTTAATTTAACTGCAATGATTAAGATCATGTGTGAGGGTTTATATGGTTCCTACATACGGTATCTGAAATGGTTGTGTTCAAAAAATGCACAGGTGGCTATACAAGGAGCTGAAAATTATAGAAATAATAATAAAAACATAGTTCCAAAACTATGGGACTGAGAATAATAGAAGATAATTATTTCTTTGAGCAAAAAAGAATAACATATGAGAATAAGAGATCTTTCTGGCCTTTTGCCTACCTCTTTTCATTTGCTTTGTGCAAAATTCATCCTGACAGCCTTTTCAGTTTCCATGTGGTCAACATTCTAGGTGGTAACTCTTGTAGTACAATAGTTTTTGAATCCTGTCATAATTCTGTCAAGTGTACCTATTCATGATATGATATTTTGTATGGGGTAAGAATATACTGAGCAGTACACTTAATACAGAACATTATATACTGCAGCTTTTAGGAACCAAAAGCATAAAAATGTATATAAAAGCACAGCAGAGCTTGATTTGCAGTTCACTTCTACTGCAAAACTTGGATTAAAGGTCTGGTTGGAAGTGAATTTAGTTTTATGGCATTTAAGTAAGTCTTAATTCTGATCTTTAGCCTGGATGACTTTTTGTGTATCACATTTGTTTCTTTTGGTCCTTTGTCTTCTCTGCTTTATGTGTGATTTGCATTGTCACGTGCTGATGGTAAAACAAAACCTCTCCACTGTGTGCACAGTTTTCTTGATGAGAAAAACATCCAAGGAGAGCTGGTGCTTAGGAATGGGGTGTCAGGGGTGGTACATCATCCACTAAGAGCTGAACTAAAAGGCAATATATATATCAGCTCTGGGGTTTGGTTGTGTTTCTTTTTTCCCCTCGCTTCCCAGGATGATTGACTGGTTTGCATCTGATGAAATTTTCATGCACATCCGCAGAGCAGTGGGATCCTGAGGAGAGAGATTAATATTTCAGTAATTGTACCATGCCTGTAGGTCACTGGGGTCCTTAGTGCATCCACAGAGGAGCCCTGGCTGTAGGTAGCAGTTAACAGGAATGTTGGTAGGAGGAAATCCAGCTGTGGGGGGCTTGTTGCTTCTGGCAAAATATGTGGATGGGAAAAGAAAGAATGCATGTGAATGTCCTTTCCTGCAAGTAAGTGTTTTGAGGAAGGGGTGGGTACTGAGTTAGTATAATGCAGGGAGAAAAAAGCTGATTGTTTCTCAGGCTATGGCAGTAACTTCAGGTGCTGAATGTAACTTAGTGATGCCAGGGAGAGGTACCCAAGGCTGGATCATGGCTTGGCAGAGTCACTGCTCTGTCTTTTCGTTTGGGGGATTGCCAGGCACTCTCTGCCTTGTGCTTTCAACATGCCTGGTCAAGGCTGGGCTTCTGGAACATTTCATCTTCCGCAGACTCATGCATCCATTTCTCCTGTCCCTCCCTATTCCAGAGAACAGCCCATCTTCACCACCAGAGCCCATGTCTTCCAAATTGACCCCAGCACGAAGAAGAACTGGGTTCCTGCAAGCAAGCAGGCTGTAACTGTTTCCTACTTCTATGACAGCACGAGAAACAGCTATCGGATTATCAGTGTGGATGGAGCCAAGGTAGGAGGCTGGTGGTACCCCGGCGTGTTTGCTGTGTGGAGCGGGGTGTGACTGTCAGCCCTGGCTGGAGACAGACATAGAGGGGCTGCATTAAACACTTAAGTGCATAAATACTCAGGTTTTTTGTATAATCCGTTATGGAGACTTGCAATGATAATTGGAAAAACATAGGGCACCTGAAAAGTGATTTTGCCCAACTTAAATGATTTTGTCTCTGACTAATTTGCTTCATGACTGTAACGAGCCAAGAGCCTTAAGTGTCCAAATTGAGTCTGTGACACAGTATCTAAAACAGCCACCTATATTGGGTGGATAAGGCTGAGGCCTTTTTGGTGAAAAAAATTTTCTTTTTAAAGGGAATGAGGAGACAGATAAACGCAGACTAGAGCTTTTAATGTAAATGCCAACTGCATATTCACTTTTGCCTGGTTGAACTATTCACAGGTTAGTACTTAATTTTCTTTAGCTTTTACACTGGGGTTCATCAGCCTTAGGTTACAAGTTTGACATGAAGACTCTGCCCCCACATTTTTTCTTATTTTGTTCTGCATTGCCAGAGAGTGTGCTGAAGTATTTCCTGTAAGAATCCCAATCAGCTGGGTTGAATAGGTTGCTCAGACAACTGTTTTTACTACATACTAGATTTATGCCTCTGATTAGGCCCTCCAAGGTCACTTGATGAGTGACCACTTTGCCCTAGCAGACCCCAGTCAGAGGTATAAGTGAAAACATTTTACTCATGTACAAAAATCATTGGTCATTTCTGTCAAAGCACAAACCACAGGACAACAAGATGAGTTCACAGCCTGTTTATCTGCATTCCTGTTTGGATGAGGATGTTAAAATATCACAGTTCTGGGAGATAGAGATCACAGAAATCATCCCTTAATAAAGCTTTTCTATTTGTCATGCCTATTTCACATACTTGTTTTTCCAAACATCTCCTGTGCTATATTTGGTTATATATTGGCTTATAAATCAGCCATACTGCCTGCTTAAATTGATGGTAATGTCTCATTGACACCGGTACAGCATTAATACATCCCATCATTATGCTGTTTGTGCTGGTGTGCTCATTCCCAGAAATGCCAGCTCTCTGCCCTGGTTTGCAGAGGGCACACACAGCCCCTGCAACTTGCTGGGGAAAGCTGAGCACCCCCCAAATTTGCTTATACCCCATGGATGCCTCTGCTTGGCAGAAGCTGGTGCTGCTGGTAGTGGGCTGGTGCCTTTACAAACCCAGGCGAGTTTTTTTCCAAGCCAAAACTGCTGTACTCGCAGCAGTGGGTTGCCTGATTTGTGGCTGTGCATGCACGCATTAAGAGCAATTAATGAAAACAAAGTAATTACTGTATGCGGCAGGCGAAGCTGCAGGGCAGTGTATACCCACAGCCAGAGCTCCTACCCAGAGCTGTGACTGGAAAGTGTGTGCTGAGAATAAGGTGGGCATCTGGCCTTTGCTTTGTGATCTGTCCAAAAGTCATTCAGAAGGAACAGCCCCAACTCCCCACCCCCATTCTAGTATGTCCCAGAAGAAAGTGAGTGTTCCATGATTTGAATTCTCCCATGGGGCCTCCCAAGCAGGAATCAATTTCTGGCCACATAAATTATTCCTCTTTTATTGAATCTTTGCTGATTAAGGAACAGGTTGAGAGGAGATGCTGCCTTCTTACTCGCCTCTGGAGAGTCCCGTGACCCTGCATGTCCATTTTAAGAGTGCTAATTTGGGAAAAAATTGGTGACTATGCCCAAATAAGTTAAAAGTTGCATTTTTCCCCTCAACCAATTATTGTTTAGTGTTTTGACCTACTTTTCCAGGCAAAAATGAAACTGGCTAAAACTGTGAGGAAGAATATAGACAGCTTCAGATGATGGTGTCCTGCTTTCTGTACATTTCACTTATTAGAATGAAGTTTTCTGTGTGTTGGCAAATACCAGATGGATCAGCATCACAGCACCACTGTGGGCAGGAGTTATCTCTGTCTTACGGACAAAAAAGCTGAAGCTCAAGTAAATGAAGGGACTTGGCCCTAGGAGGAAGGTGGTGACAAAGGACATGTGTCTCTCCATCCTTGTCTGAGCTGCAAAGGGGCTGTTCTAACAGTTTATTTGAGACAAACATATGCAATGCACATTGGCTTGCAAAGAAATCTCAGTTAAATCCAACTCGTATGCAGCTGTTGGATTAATTTGGTAGTTTTTTTACCTTACGTTGATGTTATATAGTAACAATAAAAATGTTTTAAAGTGATCAAGACCACAGGGCATTTCACTTAAATATTGCTCATTACCTGGTTGCATAAGCTTTCTTTTACTTGTAGCATTCAATGTGTCACTCTGGGCAGCGTGTTGAGTTGCAGAGGAGCACAGGGCTGCTGGACCCTGTTAGTGCTGCTGCCGTGCCAAGCACAGGGCAGGCTGTGTAATGTCACCCTGATGAGTATTTCCTCCTGCTGCAGCACTGATCTGATGGGCTGTGATTCTGGCAGGAGTGGCTTCTCCAGGCAGCTTCTGCTGTCCTCAAAGGTCCAGAGCCTCTGCAGTCCCCTGTCCTTCAGCCCCATCCTCTCTTCTCCCAGCAGGCATAGCCTGTCCCTATTTCCTCCTTGCCACTCGTCCCCATGCACCTGGGGTGCTGGAGGATGGGGAAGGGTTCTGCAGGGCAGAGGGGAGCAGCAGGATTTTGCAATGGGCTTAAAGAGGGGGATTAAGGGAACTGCTGAGTCTGTGTGTTTAAAGGTATAAATATTGGGAGCTCATTTTGTGAGCCTGGCTGGCAGAAGGGCAGAGGAGCTGCTTGGCTCTGCTGCCCAGCACAATACAACACTGCCTTCACATCCTTACCACTTTGCCAAGTGGGGAAGGACCTAGGGGGACCTGGCAGGTACACGTGGAAGTGGTGAGGATGGACATTGCGGCAGAGAAAAATGGGATAGAAAGAGAGTAGGGTAAAGATAGGAAGCAGAGTGAAGTCAAGACAGCTTAACTCTTACCTTGCAGAGGGATGTGCAAGAGTCTTATGCTGAAAACCAGGAGGGCAACCAGGAGAGGGTATACATCTTCAGGTACAAGGTTTCTTCCAAATCCTCTCAGCCCAATTACAAAAAAGCCCCACTGAAATGCCTGGGGAATCAAGCACTGCATGGTGGAGACCCTAGATTCAAAACAGCTTGTACCACTTTAATTCCTCATGTTTGCAAAGCTAGACGAGAACAGCTATTATAATTCCTGTGTCTTTGACAGAAAAACAGGTGCTGTGGACAGTATCTTACACTTTATAGCAAAAGATTTCACAAGTACTATAAAAGAATGCACTGAATGATCTTAACCAAGATACCATGACCAAACAAGGGAATAGATTAGTATATCTTTTAATTACATAGTAATTGACTTGTATGTTGTCAAGAAAGTAATTTCATCATGACGTTTTAAGAGGTTTCTAGCCAGAGGCTAACTGTGGCATAATGAATGGTGGAGGAAATGATACAGTAAAATGCAAGGGCATACACTGATTCAGAGTTAATGATGCAGCCAAAGACTTCACCATGTGAAAGTGTTCAGTGTTGTGGGCAAAAGTCAACCCTGCTGAAAAATGACAAAATACATGGATGGTGCAGGGAGAACGTGAACTTGTAAGTGCCCAGCTGCTGTGCAGTGTGTGGGGAAAGCCACACACAGGGCTCCTCATTAAAAGTGACCTACATTGATCTGTCTTTTTGAGGTGAAAAGAAAGTTTGAAAAGGTATGAAAATTATGCAGACTAATAGCCTCTATCATCTTCAGGAATAATGCATGGTAGTGCCCAGGTTGGTGGGTTTATTTATTTTTTATAAACTGGAAATATGTGTTGTCCAAACAGTATGGAGAAGGAGGAAAGGCATTTCAGATGGAGATATAATCCCTCAGAAACAATCTTCTGCCCTCATTTTCAAATGTTCATATGTTGTATTTCTACAGAACTTGTGATTGCAAGGTCATTTTTCTCTTTTGAGAAATGAGTTGTTAACAAGGAACGTAAAGCTATCTTAAAAATAAATAGCCAGCAATAAAGCGTATAGTGAGACATACTGAGTTGGCAGCAGCAAAGTGACGCAGCAAGAGTCATCTCAGATGCCAGTCCTAAGTTGTCTCTGAGAGATGCTTAAACAGATGACTAGAAAAAATTAAAATCAGGGTTTAAAAGATTACTAGATTGCAAGAGTAATTGTGGTAAATACATGATACAGAAATAAAGTCTGTGTTTCAGGGAAAAAAACCCCAGCCATCTGACACTCATTCCCGGTTACTAGATCATTTAAGAATTTATTACCTGACAATTACCTAGAATATTGGAGAGCAGCAGCTAAGTTGGGCATAAGTGTGTGAAAGTACTGAAGGGAGAACCAGAAAAATTGCTGGACTGGGAAAGCAAAATCAGTGAATCTATTTCTGAAGTAAATTGCAATTACTGAGAACAAGAATATGGGCCAAATTTTGCCAATCAGTATTCACATAATTCTCCCCAAAGCAAATACAGGGCATTGTAGGGTGTGATGAAGCTGTTTGATTTAATGGTATATATGCAGCAGACAGTGTGATTTCCAGAGCAAAATGAAGCTGGCAGGGACAGAGCCCCAGCAGCCTGTGGCAGCAGATATTTAGTGAGGTAAGAAGGGGTGATATGTAAGTCTGCTAATATTTGATGTATTTCTGGCTTTGTCAGTTCCTGTACTGGTCCTAATTGCTACCTAATTGAATAGCTGCCCACCTCTTTCTGACCACGCTTTCCGTGTTGTCACGACTGGAGTCACAGAGAGGAAATTCAGAATCCTTCCAGTGATGTGTTCAGACACTCAAAACAGATCATTTTCTTTGCCCACGGAAAAGGAATTATTTTAAGGCATAGCTGTTAAAAATATCCTAGAGTATTTTGCCAAAAGGTGACTCTTAGATTTGAGAAGCTTTTTTTTCACAGGAAAACAATTGCAGGGTATGGTAGCACAGATGAAATTCCTTCATCTTGTTAGTTCTTTTTGTTCCTTTTTTTTTATTTCATTGACGTAAATTCAGCCACTAAACCAATAGCAACTCTTTCTCAGGAAAAGCCTACTAGGTAATTTACATATTACAAAATTTTTGGCACTGAATTATAAAAGGTTTCTGGCAGCATGTACCTCACCAGGGGTCTGCGTTGGTGTGGCAGCATTTAACTGCCTCCAGGACCTCATGGATCTGATTTTAGATAACATGTAGCAGAAACAATCAAAACATCACCTTCTCACCTGGCATTCAGAGTTATCAGTGTGTGTTCATCTGACCCTATACCCGATGAATTACGTGATGTAGAGTGCTCTATTTTTAAATGCCCATATTTTTTTTAAATGCCAAAGTTTTTTAACTACCTAATTTTTCAAGTTTAATGCCTCTGTAGTGAAACTACAGAGGATGTTTTACAGCCTTGGGTAGCCAAAGATAAAGGGACATAAAAGTACATGAAAAGTGACCTTACAAAACGGTGTGTTGCCTTTTCTTTTAACGTGTATGGAAAAATCCTGAATTAGATGCTATGATTTGGAAAGATGTGGGTGAACGTATTTGTGTGTTTTGTCAAAAGAATGGAGATTCTTTGATTTCTAGTTTTGCCTGCCCTAGTTTTATATTTATGGCCATTGCTTGTCACACTGCTGTGTGCTGTATCCCAGAAGTGTGGTGCTGCTGGGGTCCCAGCCAGCTGCCCTATGCCTGCTGAAATGCCAAGAGGCCCCACTTCTTGCCCTGAAGATTATTTTGCTGACAGCAGCATTGGCAGGACTATGATTTCCAGAGAGTCCCTGCTAGTAAAATCTGATTAAATTAGCAGAAAATACTTTTTGTTCCATTTTCTCAAAGCTTTTTTTTCCCCACCGAGTAACTGAGATGGGTATTTCTTTTTCTCCAAAACTTCTTTTGCCTCACAGTTTCTTCCAGGCTGTGTGGGAAATCTCTTCTGGTGGTCCCAGAAAGTGTGCCAGCCATAAAACCTGGATGGGGAGAAGTATGAGCTCAATATAATTTATGTGTCTGACACTGAGAACCAACACGAAAGGGACCTTTCATCTAAGGGCAGCATGTGACACTTTGATGACCTTTCATCCAAAGGCAGCATGTGACACTGTGCCCAGGAGACACATCCAGCTTGAGGGGGACACTGCATTAGGGTAAACCACTGCAAAAGTGTCCAGGCTTTGACCTCTGGAGGTCTGATTTCGCTGATGCAGTATTTCTGCCTTGTTGTCCACACCTGTCCACAAAAGAAACCTCCATATGTCATAAGAAAAGACTTCCAGTACTGGTCTGGCTGATTACTGTAATACAGAAATATGAGCATATTTGGTGGCCTTTATCTTCTCTTTACCATAGTATGTAAGTATTTAATGAACTATTGGACCTAATTTCAGCATGACTATTAGCACTGGAAATGACACTGGAGTCAACAAATGGAGCTAATTAACATCCCATATAAAAAGAACATCTTTTGAAATAGAAAAAATGGTTTAAAATACTATTTTAATGCATGATCCTGTCTTCCAGTGTGCACTGTGCGTGTGCATGTTACAAGAAACATCTCATTGCTTTTATGCTAGGGAGATGACTATTGAGTAAAAACATTAGTTGTGGTTTTGTGATTTTATATATACGTTATATAATCATAGAATTGTAAAATGTCCTGAGATAGAAAGGACCCACAAGAATCATCGATTCCAGCTCCTGGCTCTGCACAGGGCTACTTCAAATAGTTAATATAATATATAAGACTAAAATAGAATAGTACTTTACTGTTGAAACAGAACAGCGATAATAAATACCGGTGTGTATATACTGTTAATCTGTACTAGAGCCTTTACAATAAATTTGTGCCATTAAATCACTCTCATCAGGTGACTTTTGGACTTTTCCTGGTTCAAATTTTCCAACCTGTGCTGGAGAATGATGCTCATCTGCTGGAGACATGTTCTAGTACAAACAGTGCTAAACCAAAGGATTTTATAAAAGATGCCTGAAAAGTCTCAAGCTGCTTTTTGGGGATCCCTTTTGGGCTTGTTATTGCTGTAACTAGTGAAACTAGATCAGACTGCTCTCTGAGAGGCAACTGCTCCGTTTGGTATGATGAGCAGATTGAGATCAGAACATCTGTCCTGGCCTGAGTCACAGCCCACCAGCCTAACCTAAGCTGGAACTGGTCTCTCACTGAGACAGTGAAGCAACTTGCAATAAATAATAATTATTTTTAATGGCTGTTTTCTGATTTAATTTAAAGGTGTTAGTGTTGTGGTGATGCAGCTTGCAGACTTTTTAGCATCACTGATTCAGGGAGAACCCTCAACTCAAGGAAGAGCTGCCATCAGTGGTGGTGCTGGTGGCTCCCAGGCAGAGGCTGCTGCTCCAGGGCAGGCTGGGGTGCAGGTTGTGGGGTGCAGGTTGTGGTGCAGATGTAAGGCATGAGGTGTAAGGGTGTCTGCATGGAGTGATGGGTTGGGCACCTCAAAGGTGTGGGAAATGTCCAAAATGTTGTTCTCCGGGGGGGTCCTGTGCAGACATAAATCGTTCAGCCTGTGGAGTATCAGAGAGAAATGTCAGTGTTGGGGTTAGGGAGAGCTGAAGCAGGACTGATGCAGTTAGAAATTGGAAATGGATGTTTTAACATGAGGATCATTGGAGTGAGCCCACTCAGGTGTGCACTGGATCCTTCTGCTGCATAGACTAGGACTTATTCTTCTCAAAGGCATCTTTGAAGTAAGAGTGAATGAAAGTAAGGAAAACAACAGTGCCTGATGATCTTAAAATATTTGTGGTGTCTGTATTAAGGGTTACTTGGCTTGATTAAAGTGACTTAGGCTTTGGTTTCTCTCTAGACCTTAAAATAACTTGAGAACATTTTCTTTGGAATTTGGTGATGAAGAAATACAGCATAAAGGAGAAGCAGAGCTGTCAGCCAAGGATGAGACTCCCCACTTGCATCATCCTTTATTTGCTCAAGGTCATATCAAGTATTCAGAAATTCAGGTTGAGGGGAGGTGCAGGATTTAATAACTAGGAGGATAGTACATTGCCTGGAGTTGTGTCTGCAGGAGATTGTCAACAGTTGCTAAGACAGGTTTAGATGGGTAGAGCTGGTAACATTGGGTGCACTTGTGTGAACAGGTCTTTTCAGTGTTCAGAGGATGAAAAAAAATGGTTAGGGCTTATCTGCAATGGGAATTTCAGAACTGCTGTATTGGCTCAGCAGGTACAGATGACCTGGCAATGGAAGGAAAAATTAAAAATGTTTGCACAAACAAGGTGTAGGGCTCCAGGTGGAAAAAAGAGCTTGTCAAAAGCTGAGAAAGGGAGCAAAGTAAATGCCAGGAAATGTGGTGGGTCCCTTGAGATTGAATCAGCCAGAAATCATGATCACCTGCTGAGGATGTGTTTTGGTTTAGAAAAAAATTAAAAGTCTAGAGCTGTAGAACTCAAATGTTTCTATATTAATCTCTTTCCAAGTTATTAACTTTGAAATGTGAAAAATCTTCTCTTCATTGCCTGGATTATTTCTGGAAATAAATCCTTCAGAAGCTGGTTAGTAAGCTTAGGAGAAAAGATAACAAAGTGCTGTCAACAGCTGTATCCTTGACAGAAGAGCAGAAGCACATCTGCCCCTGTCTGTTCCTATCTGGCTCATTTTTCTGCTTGTATGTATGTCGTGTGTGTCACTGGCTCCAGAAAGATCACACACAACCAAATCCAGGAGATTGCATAAACCTTTTCAGAAACAAAATTTCTTACTCATTTGAAAGCAAAAATAAAAGTCTGTGCTAAGGATTTCTTGCTGTACCACTCACCAGCAAGTAGGGAAACTTTGGTCTGGGGAGATTTTTTTCTTTTTAAAACCTCTCTGTAAAATTTCTCAGAAAAGCTCTATCAGAGTGTTTCAGTAAGTAACTGCCCCACACAGAGTCGTTTCTGATCACCAGACATGAGTATGATGTGGCATCTGAACATTCCAGAGAGGTTAATGAAACCACGTGATGTTATTGAAAAGAAACCTGGACACCCTGTCATCTCCTAAAAATAACATACCTGTCCTTCTTGGCCATTACTCCTGCCAAGGGACAGTTTTACTGGATTTTGGAGAGGAAGTAAGCTATCCTATTGCTAACCACTCCTGAGGTGTGTAGGTTGCTGAAGAGTAGAGGAGTCTGTAATGATGCTGTGTGGTTGTGCCATTCCTGACCTCTGCAAAGGGACCTTCAGGCTTTACTGAAGCTCTTGCCACACAGCTTGAAGGATGCAGAAAATGATCAGTGCTTAAATTATTCACTTAGGGATGTGGTTGTACTCTACACAAAGACTATATGCTTTTATTAAATCTCCCAAAGCATAAATGTGATATGACTTTGGGAAGTTTTATAATTCTATCTAATTATAGATAAAGCAACCTTCTTCCTCGCCCCAATTTTAATCACTAGGAAAAAATAAAGAGTCTCTACTGTATCCTTCTCCCTTTCTGTGATAAGTTAGGAATCTTAGTTCTCATGTGAGAATAATCCACAAGCATCTTGGTTTATATATTTTTTAAATTGTTGCATGAAATTCCTGGATAACAATTTGTTCTAGAGTGTTTGAAAATCCTTGCTGTAGATTTTCTTCGTGAAACAGCTGCTGGTGCTTTGAATCGTGTGGGTGGATGTGTGTGCTGTGCCTAAAAGGAAAAAAAAAGTTCTAGTCAGATGTCAAAGCAAAAATAGGAAATTTTAGAGATTTAGACTGGGTGGAGGATGTGGGAAGCCAACTGTACAGAGATGTTAATTACCTTGGGAAAAAAAAGAGAGCAATGGAGTAGGTGTAGAGGTGTAGCAGGAGATTTACTTAATACAATTCACATAATCATGAACCCACTTTTGTTGCATTTAGACAGGTTGTCAGAGAGGGCTTTAGAACAGAAATATTTTACCAGAGGAAAAACAATTATTAGTCTTTTTATTGGAGGGGAGGGCTATTTTTACATTTCTTTTCATGAAGGAGGACAAGAATTGTATGAGTTTTGTTTGATTTGTTGGCTTTTAGGGTTAAAAATGAACCTAATTTTTCATTGAATTTTTCTGGGAATGCAAAGTGATGCAGGATAAAAAAAGCATTATTTCCAACACTGGAAATGGCCCTTTTTCTCATAAAACAAGAAGCAGCAGCATGTGAGAGACTTTACCCATAAAAGGAGAACCTCCTCTCTGCAGAGAGAACTCAGGTTGGGAAGTAAATGTTGAGGGCTGCAGCAAGTCCTCTGTGGCTTGCAAGATGTCCCTTCCACTCCCACCTCCTGCAGAAATACAGGATGTAGTTTTGGAAGCTTTTGGACTTCATTGATGGGTGAAACAGCTCCTGTCCTGGTTAACTGTGTAGAACAGAAACTTTGGAAAAGCAGCAGCTGGCCAGGCATCCTGGCACTGAAGGGATCAAATGGGCAACCCGAGCAAGAGCCTGGTAGTGGATGTCCTGCCAGCTGCTGCCTACCCGGTGCTCAGCCCCCTTGTCATGCACAAACAATGGAGCAGAGCAGGAGGAACAGCAAAATGGAGAATCCCAATGTTCTTCTTAATGTACATTTACAGTGCTCCCAGTCTAATTATTCCATACGTCCAGCATGTCCCAGGAAAAGCACCATGTACACGTCAGGTGCAGCACATAAAGCAAAGCTGGAACAAGTGCTGTTGCTACTTTCAGTTTTCCCAGGCTTTTTTTTTTTTTTTTTTTTTTTCAAATGGCCTTCTATAAAGACTTGTCAGCAAGGGTGGAGAGACAGATTTGATCACTTCTGCTGCCCCTGATTTGTAAAACAACTATGATTAACCCTCCTGCACTACAGGTTCAGTTTTGGCCAAAGGCTGTTCTTTCTTTCATCCCCAAGTTCTTACACTGCTGTGAGAATGTCTTTGTACTTCTGCTTTACTCTGTTTGGTGGCCTCTGCAAGGGACTTTCTTTTTTCCCTTTAATACCACTATCTCAATTAACAATGTGTGTGTGCGTGCATGTGTTCTGACTTTCTAGGACTAGAAATGAGATGAGCAGTTTATCACCAGTGACATACTGGTGAAAAGATGTTAGAAGCAGAAGTAGGAAGGATGGTAGATAGTGCAGAGGATAATACAGATCATGGAAATGTAGGTGGGCTAATACCACAAAAGAGTTGCTGAACATTTGGGATAAGGGGAGAATTTCTCTGTAAATCCATCCCTGTCTCCTCATCTTCACATCCGGTGTCACAAGCCCTTCTGATTCATGCCAGCTTGATGAGCTGGAAGAACCTGCTGAGCCTGTGATAGCTGTGGCCAGAGGATTAGCAGCTTCTTTCCTTCTTCAATTCTGTTTTTAGACTGGGATACATCTTTACTGAAGATTAGCAGCCTGGTGGGTTGAGGAAATTAAATTTCACAGGGGCTGGGAACTGGAAGCACATATTCAGAGGTGTGGAAATGAAATGGGGAGATCTTAATATAGTCTTAAGGAGTAGGTCCTATGGCCTGGAGTCTGGGGACTTTTCTGGAGGTGAGTACTCTTTGGAGTAACAGGTGATGTGAATTTGAAGGGGAAATTGCAGAATAATTCCTGATCTGGCACTCTTGCCCCAGAATAAGGGGCCCCTTTCTCAATTAATTTAACACAGTTCCAAAATATATTGCCCAATACATTTATTAGCTTCATAGCTGTTATTTCAGTCTTTTCCTAGGTAGAGAAGCTGCTGCCAGGCTGGCTGACTTGGCTCATCATCCCCTTTGGTGAGTGTCCTGGCCAATTCCTGCCAGTGTGTTGGTTGTCCTCCTCCTCCTCGGGGCTGTGCCAGTGGCTCTGCCAAATGCCCTCTGCGATCTCTGCTCTCCTCCCCTTGGAGCTGAGCTTGCTCTCGTCTCTGCTTTTCCCTCTTGTGAACCTGGCAAGCTGAGACTGATGAGATCAGGGTGTGCACTGAGAGCCAAGCTGGCAAACCCCATG
Organism: Lepidothrix coronata; assembly: GCF_001604755.1. NCBI lineage: Eukaryota > Metazoa > Chordata > Aves > Passeriformes > Pipridae > Lepidothrix > Lepidothrix coronata. The sequence continues at coordinate 7,026,064 of NW_016690191.1, forward strand.
TGCTGCTCCAGCTCTGCTCCCTCTATACTCCAGCTGCTGACACACACCTTATTAATGAGACAGTGCCTTGGGAATATGTGTTTTCAGGAGCCACATCAGCTTTTCCCCTTCATTGCACTGTTGTGGTACGGGGAGTGTGGGAGTGGAGCCCTTTAAATATTCGAAGCACCCCCTAAAAGAAAGAGCAGCTGTATATATGGGCACTGCTCATACATTACAAGCAGCATGAGCTGCCAATACATTTTTCTCCTTCTACGCACTCAGGTCGTCTTGTGACCTCTCCCTGTTTGATTTATTTGGCAGTTTCTCTCTGTGGGAAGGCACAGGGATGGGTGTGTTGCAGCCCATGAATGTTCTGCTCTATGCCAGCTTATTTGCATTCACCTTTATCTGATGAATATACCCACTGTGTTCCTAAACGTCTGGAGTCACCTGTGGGAGCGCTACCTTGTGCTGGAAACATTCTTTTGTTTCATCTTCAGATAAAAATTTAGATCTCTCAGGTTCATTTTTTTCCCAAAGGAAATGAAATTAGTATGAGATTTTGTTTGGCTTATGCAGGTGTAGCAGGAATGCTTACCATCTGATAAGTTTGCATGTAGTGAGTGCAAAGGCAGGTAGTTTTTTTTTAACCACATGTAGACAACTCAGTATGATGAATGAGTTTATTATTTTGTAAGGTGCTTATTATATTATGCTCCTCTTTGTCTTTAGGGAGAACTTTTTAACCACTTCAGGGATCGATTGCATTTGATTAGAGAGTAGTATATCTTCTGAATCCATTATTCTGGATGAAAGTCCACAAGTTTATTCCGTTTTATGATGCAGCTGGAATTACACTGTGTGTGTATTATACAAATGAGGACCAAAGGCAGAGCTTTTTCATAAGAGCTCATTTGAATTGATGAGTGGCCTTTTCTTATAGGATTATAACACTGGATTGCAGGTAGAGATGGAAAAGACCCAGTGGGCTCATCCTATCTGCAGCAAAATAGTGCCCTTTTCCTTCTCTCCTTCTTCCTTTGAAATTTGAAAATTCTGGCTCATACCTTCACAAAAAAAGAAAGTTTTCCGAGTTTATTTGACCTTTCTTGTTGTAGTGGCCACAAATGCTTCCCCTGCCTTCTGCCCCAGCTGAGACTGCCTGCCCAGGAGATGGAGGAGTGGTGGGGATCACTGTCCTTCTGGTCTCACACAGCCGAGGGTGAGCGTGAGCCAGCATGAGGGGGGGATAGGCAAGATTACCTGGCAGGAACATTTGCAAGCCTCATTTTTAATTGTTCTTTTAAATCATAGCACCTTTTCTTTCTCCTAAACACAACCAACACGATTTTCCCCTGGCCAGTGTAGTGTCTCTGTTCAGAAATAATGACCAGATTTATGGGGAAGTGAATGTACAGGCAGATGGGGTAAGGATGGAGAGGAAGACAGGGTGGATAATCATGATGTACTCACAGCATCCATCTCCTCTCAACTGCTTCTGTGAGCTCTGATTTAATCTCCCGAGCTTCTACTTAGGTTTTCACTTCTCTGTAGGAATGCAGTGTTTCTGAAGTGCCTGATTGACAGAGGAGGATTTAAGGGGGAAAAAAAGGTAGAGCCAGCTTCCAAGCAGTTTCACTAATTGCAGCTTATTATAAATTTAACAGATGAACTGTCAGTTTCTTGAAGGTGTGTGCTCACCACAAGCTTTCCTTGGATTCTGCACTGGCTATAGAAAAAGATTAACTTGTAAGGTGCTCAGCTAATGGAGCGTATTTCATTGCTCAGTAAGGTGTTCCTTGGTTTACAATTTGCCAGCTTCATTATTCCTTTTACCACATCTGATAATACTGAACTGTAGTCTAAGATAACTTTGAGTTTGTTTTTTTTCTGTTTGTATTTACTCAATGATCATTGTAGGAGGTATGGAAGACTTTTATTCTTCTCAGGGTAAGCTACCAGTGAGTGAAGCTGTTGCCTTTCAAACAGGTCACTTTATTATTTTTCTTTTCCACAGATGTCTAATTTGATAGGCACAGCAGGACTGAAATAATACTTTTTATGACTTGAAATTTCTGGGCATTTCATAACTTCTAAATTAAATCGTGTAACTTCTAAATTAAATTCTGTAACTTGAGAAGCTAAACATTTCTAAGTGGTTCATCTGCCCGGTGTAAGATTTTTTTAAAAAGAAATATACGTATAGCACTTTCTTTAAAGTTTTTGGAAAGCATCCTGATTTTTCTGGGTTGGTGGTAGCTTTTCCTTCTGCTCTTGTGACTCTCTGTATCATGCAGTCCTGGTATCATCATAGTCCCTTTGCACTGTCAAACCCTTACCATAAAATATTTGATTTGCTTTTAATTTACATCTCTGAAATCACACTTATATTTTATGTTGGCTGTTTCTGTCGTGTAACTTAGCTGCAGGAGAGCACATCTGGGCAGCTTTACTTATACCTCTGCCTGTCAATTGGCCATTCAAAAAGATGTTTTGAATCTGGAAGCAGATCACAGAATCATAGAATGGTTTGTTTTGGAGGGGACCTCAAAGATCACCTAGGTCCAACTCCCCTGTCATGGGCAGGGACACTTTCCACTAGACCAGGTTGCTCAGAGCCCCATCCAACATTGAACACTTCCAGGGATGGGGTATCCGCAGCTTCTCTGGGCAACCTGACGTCTGTACAGTGTGTGTTGGCCAGTGCTGGTTGCAGAGCCTCCTCTCCCCCTTTCTTGCTCTGTTTTTTCCCATGCAAAGGACACTTTCAGGGGTACCAGCCACCTGGCCCTCCTCTGCTTTCATCCTTTTGGTGAAAGTCTGATTGGTAGGGAATGGTAGAAAATCGTACGTTTATTTGAAAATGATGATGCAACAAGAGGGAAATAAGTTGAGCTATTTCTAAGAAAGCAAATGAAAGCATCAGCGCAGAGGTCTGAAGTCATGGAGAGGATGGAGTCAAGTAAGGATCTTCCTCCGGTAGCTTTAATTCACACTTTTTGCTAAATGTAAATGAAAGCTTAGGAAAAAGTCTGCTTGGAATACATAGTAAATGATGTTGCCAGGATACTTCCTGATCATGTTAATTAAACTGTCCCACAGATTGGGCTTAATTACTGCATAATTTGCATATTGGAAATGATGGTACACATTACTAAAGAAAGTTCTTATTCTGTTAGCAGAAAGAACATTGTACATGAATTAATTTCCGGGGGAAGGAGTCTCTAGACTCATATAATGATGTATCTTGAAAATAAAGTTAAGGTTTCTGGTAATGAACTGACATATATCTCATTCCTTTTTGCAAGATTACATTTTATACCTGTTCCACTAAGTTCCTTGGAGACCTCATCCACCAGCCTTCATCTTTTTTGCTATTTCCTTAATTACAAGGACTACTGTTGCTTTCAAGGTTGCTGCTGCTGAAGTAGATATTAGTTAACATGTGTGAAAGGGCAAAATATTTGTTCTGAGGCCCAAATTTGATACTGTATGTGCATTGCTGGTGATACACTTCACCCCCTTCCCAAGTTGAACTCACTGTTAAGATATCAGCTTCTCCTTGTTTTGTTTTTTTGGTTTGTTTGTTTGTTTTTAACTTCTGACATGTCTCTGGCATCCTACTTGTGAAGGCCTGAGGAAAAATGGAGAAATGTAGAAATACCTCTCTGCTCTTCAGATCTGAGGTCAGGTGTTGCTGGTGGATGCCCTGCTTGGAGGCCTTGGGCATCTCAGGTGCCTGGTGGGGTGTGGTGGGAGTAGCTGTGTGCCTTCCTAGTGCTGCAAAAAGAGGATTTTGCATCTGCATTTCTGCCAGGGTAATTTTACAGCTCTTGACCCTGCTGTTGCTTTGAGTTCAGTGATGTTCCTGAAGCCTTTTTAGCTGCAGGACCATGATAGTGCTTTGAAAAAAAAAGACAAAACATCAGAATTTCTGCATGAACTAAGACAAGATAAAAACTGTTTTGTTTCGGGAAAAAATCTTCTGAACACAGCAATTTCCCAATTTAGACTGCTAATTGCTTTGGATGATATTGTTGCTAGGATATATATTCTGATGTGACTTCTACTTTTTAATTCTTTTTTGCTCTGTTTTTGAACAGGTGATCATAAACAGCACAATCACACCCAACATGACCTTCACTAAAACGTCGCAGAAGTTCGGGCAGTGGGCAGACAGCAGAGCCAACACCGTGTTTGGGCTGGGCTTTCCCTCAGAGCAGCAGCTGACAAAGGTACCAGGGCTCACTGAACTTCTGCAAAGCCTGTCTCGTTTCTTATTAGTGAAGAGTTGCCTAAACCCATCTGCTGACCCAGGTGTTTCTGCAAGTCCTCTTCAGCAGAGCAAGTCGCTCATCTGCTGTATTTACCCGCTGTCTGTGGGTGGCAGTGGGTGGTGGCAGTGGCAGGGGATGAGTAGCCCGGGAGGGCTCATGCCAGGCTTGCTGACAAAGCTGCCTCTGCATTAATACAAAACCCCTGGCCATGAGTTTGGTATTAATGAAACACTTCCCTGGATCAGGGACTGGCCACAACAGCAGGCTTGTAAAGTCTAGAGCTGCCTCTTGCTATGAATAGCCAGCAGTTTAAAATACATCCTCTGTCACTGGATTAGTGGTCTTGACAAGTGCTTATGAGGCAGCTGAGATGATTGTTTGTTCATCTAGTTAAAAGCCCTACTTATCTAACACATAGTTGACACCTGAAGCATGGCTACTTGGCACTGGGCTTTGTAAGGTAACTCAACATGGTGTCCTTGGGCATGGCACACAGTCTCTCACGTTGCTGTCCTCTCCTAAGAAAAGGATCATGAGAACAAGATGTTTCTTTTGTGTCCAAATCAGCAAAGGCAGAACATTGCAATAGAATGACTTTTCCATGAAGTGAATTGTTATAGGAATTTTTTTTAGTTAGTCTGTCTTACTGAGTTTTTCCAATTTCTAGAGAAATACGGTTTTTTGCAAGTATTTCTTAAAGGAAAGCCTATTTTACTTTTCATGTTAAATTATTTTTGTACTCGGGATGTCCACAAAGGTGCCATGACAATAACCTGCTCTTCAGGAATGCTAAGGCCACCCCATCAATCACATGGAAAGGTTGTTTAAAATGAGGTGCTGGTGATGGTTACATTTCATGAAGCTTGCCCAGGTGTAGAGGACTGCTCATTTCACTTGTGCATATTCCCCACTCCTGGGACAAAGAGGTGTTCATAGTAGTTAATAAGTAGTGTGGGAATATGGGAGGATTACACTGGGACCTAGGGGAATAGTTTGCTTTGAGTAACAGATAAGCATGATCCAATGCAACCTTTGGACACTGAATGAAAGGATTAGCACCACTGGATAATAATTTTTAATCCTGGATTACTGAAATTACATGTCTGCAACATGACACATGACCACAGTACCTGAGTGCGGGCTGGGGCTAAACCTGCACCGTGCACTGTGGGGCTGGTGATGCTGAGTCTGGATCAGGAGAAGAGAGGTTTATAATATAATAAGGCACAAGGTATATTTGGAGGTCTTTGCACCCTAATCAGAGAGGTTTTACCATATTCTCCAAAACTGTTCAAACACATACTTAGAAGAAATGTATTGCTGGTATCAGAAAGCAGCTCTTCAGTGTCCATGTGTCCAGAGTAGAGCCAATTTGAAAAGCATGTTGTATGGGCACAAGGACCTCAGCACCAGCTGTGTTTCTCTCCAGATCATTTTGCATATCTGTTTGCACTGCATAATCTGCTGAAGAGCCCACTGCCTACAATATAGCTTTCTACTTGCGTGAAAAGCTTTCCAAATCAGCAGAAAGACTTCTTCTGGTCAGAATATTGAGAGGGAGCTTAAGGGGAGAACTTCTGAAAATAGCTTGAGATGATCTCTAAAAAAAAAAAAAAAACCCAAGCCAAAACAAAACAAAAAAAACCCTGAAACAAAACCCAAAACAACAGAAAACCCAAAACTCTGACAGTTACCTAAGTGGAAAAAGTAAGAAAACCTGATTTATTACTACCATGCAAAGCAATGGGATAAAGGTGCTCCTTATCGTCCATGCTTCCTGTTTAATTATTGAACCATTAGTAAGAAAGATCAGAGCTGGTGGCAAGATTACAGATGTATAACTGTATTGGGAATAGTAAAATCAAGTTTCATTTTATGTTAATATCGTTATACTCTTATAAAAGATATAAATTAAAGCTTGCCTGTTTTACGGGAAATAATTGAAGTGCTTAGTCAGGAATTGGAAGGACACACTAAAACTCCACTAAACCAGAGATCAATAGCCCTGGCTTAAAATAAATATAAATAAATAAAGGTGAAAAATGTCTGCTGAAAACAATGAATAATAATGAGACAGGAGAAGAGATTAGCACGCCTAAAAATGCCTGCATTTTTAAGTATATTGCTTGGCCTAATAAAAGATAATGCCTCATTCTAATGCCTTGCTTCTCTTGAGATACTTAAAGTATTAATCCATACCTATAGGGAAAAGCAGTTCAAATTAAACATGAGCCATTAATGAAAACTGCATTCCGTGACCCAGTAACCTAATTACCATTCACATTGATTGGGAGAATCCCGGGGCTTAAAGTTGATGTCCTTTTCAGGGTCTTTTTTCCCTCTTGCAGGACTTGCAGACCCTCCTTTTCCCCCTTCCTACCCTGTGCCTCAGAAGGGTCTCAAGACATTATTCAAACATTGCTACAGCCAAACCGAAACAGGAATCAAAAGAAATTAATGGGGTGTCTGGGTGTGAAAAGGCAGGGCTGGTGCTCTAAAGGTAGTGCTGTATTTTGCACCTGAAGCAGTTAAGGAAGTCGTTCAGGGTGCTTTGAGGGAGACATGCTATCTGAGGAGCTGCAGTCAGTCAAGGTCATAGGGACAAAGATTTACACGGGTGAGAAACCCAGCAAACCCAGACTTTGCACATCATAAAACAACTGCATCCAGCACCTGGGAAGCACTGGACTTTATTTATATGCACACGTGCACATTATGTGGGGGGGTCACTGTGTTGCAGGGAAGCAAGTTCAGGGCAGAGCCTGCCCCTGCCTCCAGCACACAGTGCAGCCCCTGCTCCAGCATCAGAGCTGGCAACGCACTGGCTGGCATAGAGCACATTACTGGCCACTTCTGGGGTAAATAGTCTTGTTCTCTGTCAATCTGCCCCTACTGAGGGCTTATCTAGAGAAAACCACGGGAGAAGCACGGGTGCGTTGTGGGTCATGGCACAGCAGTTCTCCCCAACGGGGACGTCACCTCACCCAGCCTTCCAAAAACTGAGAGGGAGATGAAATATTTATGAGCCTGCTTTGGGTGGGAGCAGCTGTTTCATCCAGCACTGGCACAATTTGTCAGTAGGAGACATAAAACATAATGCCAGACCAGGACCCTAAAATTTATGCATACAAGATCATGCTTTTTAATGTATAAAATGCTAAGAAGGTCTATTTAAATATATATATATTTCACCTTGTGACAAGCTGGCTACAGATTTGAACATCCTTTAAATAATCTGTGCAATGCACATTAATTTTTGCTGGCCAAGCTTCCTAATCAAGCACTGCTCATGGGCTACAGCCACTTGACTAAAAGGCTTCACAAGTGTTGGTAACAGCACATCTTTTCCATATTGCAGCTTAATCTCACAGCTTCCTGGGGCATGGGAAGACGTGTCCTATAATCCATGATAGACTATTGGAGGGGTGTTCAGTTACTGTTTCTCCTACTCCAGTCTTTTGTTTTTTTGCTAATTTTGGGGACTTTTGTCTGACCAACAGCAAGCGTGGAGGAAAGTAAAGATGGAAGGAGAAGGAGCATAATGAATTTTTAAGTTGATTTCATATATTTATACTTTCATTGCCCTTTGCAACCATGCTTACCAAGCTTTCATTTACTGAACAGACTGTTCTTTAACCTTTTAACTAAGAATTTCACATTTTAAAAGTACTCCCTTTTGTTGCAATGGTTTGACAGCTCAAAGTCTACTTAGATCTTGGAAGTGGAATGTGATTTTGCAGTACCAATTATTTGTCAATTATTTATGTTTGGGACAGAAGAAATCAGTTACTAGAGAAAAAGCAGCTCTCTGGTTTCTGACAGTGATTAGGCCCTGTGGCTGTGCTGACACTCTCCAACAGCCTCGGGATCTGGGAGGTTCCAGAAACGCCTGCTGTGTTCCTGTAAAAATTAGAGTTGGTAGTGCTGCACAAGTGTGGGCTGTCACCACTGCCTTGCTGCGCTCAGGAGAGTGATCAAGTGAAAGGCTTTAATTTCATAACAAGCCAAGTGATCCTCTGTAGCTTTCAAAAATAGACTGTTGTAAAATCGAGCAGGTATTAATTAGCTGAGAAACTGCAGCAAAACTCTTTATGGACTGACTGTTTCCAAGTGTGAGGGGTAACCAAAACCCAGAGTCAGTCTTTCACCTCTGTTTCTGTTACAACCATCTTTATGCCTGTAACAACCATAAGAAGGAAGGGTAATATTTTGACGCTTAAAACCAAAGATCTGTTACTGAGATAGTGAAAAAAAATCAGTTATTTGTACTTGTTTCTAAAAGCAAATGTGTTAAATACTTCTGTTGGTGTTTCAGACATGACTGAACTCTATTATTCAGTGAGATCGTTATTGGTTTAGTATTGAAGATTAACAATTTTTTATTATGGAAGTGTAGGAAAAAATGCCCTTTTCTTCTCAACTCACATAATTTTTCACAGAAGTCTCCTGTGTGCTTTATGAAGATAGCTGCAAAAATAAAATTTGATAGATCACTCCCAATTCTTTTTATCTTTTCACATTTCATATCGCCCGTGAAGAACCCTCATAAGTTTTTCATACATAAGATGAAAAGATTTATTGTAAAAGAGAGAGAGAGATTTATTATAAAAGACAGACTCAAACCAGCCTAATACTATTTTGAAGAAACCCAAATATAGAACTTACTATTGATATAATATTTTAGAAATAATCAGCTGGTTATAGCTGTTTTGTCACAGCAGGAGATACATTTTGTGTAAAGCTGGAGTTAAATCACTTAAGGCACAAATGTGCTTGTTCTTAACGATCTGTAAAGTGCTACAGAGGTAATCAAGTCGTTTGTGTGTGCAGCGACTGCACATGCCATCAGATGGCAACTGCTGCCATCCAAGAGCACACAAGAGCTTTGCATATGCAATGTCAGCTGCTGTAAAGAAAACAGCTGGATTCCAGAGCTCCATCTTCATTCATAGGCATCCTCACAGATCGTAGAGTACACCCAAAATTTCGCTCAGCTTTTACAGTGTGCTTGTCCATGGGATTTAACACTGATGTGTGTGTGTGTGTGTGTCTTTTGGAAATTACCAATTTTTGTATTATACAAAACATTGGTGCCTCCACATATGAATCCATATTTCTTTTAGATCAAATGGAGATTTGTTTTGTCAGTCTTTACAGTCTCAATATTTTACTGACAGAGAGCATGCTAAATACCTGCCATAAATCTAAAAGTTAGAAGATAAGATTAGTAAGCGGGTAATGATTCTTCCTATTCCTCAACTATAAAGTTTGATGTGTTTTTTCATGCTTTTATTTATAGTTTTTTCATAAGTATTCTGAGTTATCCAAGGATATAATGGCAATCTTTTCATTCACAAACTGTGCAATAAAATACATCTATTTATATTTTTACTTTTAATATGTCCTACCTTTCTGGCATTTCAAGTTTCTCAAAACACAGGCAAGTGGGACCAAGCTGCTTTAGCTGAAAGACAAAGTTACCCATCCTTATACTGGATACATCTTAATTTAAAAAATAAATTATGTATTACACCTTTTTTTTTCCATCTTTGTAATCCTCCTTTTAAAACTTTAAACACTGTTTAGGGTGTTTGAAGCCCTGCAGCCCTGACTGGCTGTGATGATAATTGTATTTCAAAAGTGCCAGGCTGGCTTTGGAGCAGATGTCCTACAACAACTTGCAGAGGTTGGGATTTGTACTTTTCCATCTTTATCTTTCCTTCCCCTCACCTTCCCCAGTTTGATATAACCCTCTTACAGGAAGCATTCAAGCCTTTCTCTGAAGTCTTCTGCATTTATTTTTGCCAGTAATAAGAAAATTAGACCAGAAAAGCTGTGTTTTCATAGGACTCCATCATGCATTCAGATCTACCTTCTTCTCATTTTTCCTGTGTCTTGATAATCCCTTGCTTGCATTCTGCAGATGAGCTTATTTGCACTCTTTAATTTAATTGACTTGCTCTTAGGAATAGAAGACATTGATAATATTTTTATCCAAACATATGTCTTTTGTACTTTCATCTTTAACAGACCATCAGCACCAAGTGAAACAGAAGAGGGGCAGGAAATAAACCAGGAGACACTAAAAGCTCCTTTTCCTCTATGGGTTTTAATGTGGTCAGCCAGAGGTACAGAGATATCCCTCTTTTAGAAACATCCCCATTCCTTTTGAAAGAACCTCCCTGCCAAAGAATTAAGATGTTTTTTCATGCCAAAAAATTTAAATTAATAAAATTAGTTGTTCACTTTTGGAGATCTGTGAACCATATTGAGATAGTAATCTCAATGATTTAATAGATAAATCAAGTTAATACCTTTCATGCTTTTTCCAGTTTGCAGAGAAGTTCCAAGAAGTAAAAGAGGCTGCCAAACTAGCAAGAGACAGATCTCAAGAAAAAATTGAGACCTCAAGCAATCATTCCCAGGTTTGTAATTTAGCTTTAATGCCTTTACACATACAGGATAAATAGTTTAAAGTTAAATTTCCTAATGAACTGTGCCAGCTTCTGGCAACCAGCTTAAAGTGTACAAAATGGAGATTGCTGAAGGTAATTGTCAGATGCTGGACACTAGCATTGTCAGAGGAATACTTTTCATCCTTCTATGCCCTTTGCTTTCATTTACATCTAATTTTTTTCAGCAGTTCTTGAGCTGTTATAACTTTTTTAATAACAGGGGAAGCTATACGTCCTTTGATTTGTAATGTTACACATAGTTTGAGAGTTTGAGTCATTGGAGAGCAAGTCAGTGTAGTGCTTCAGCAGACAGTAAATGAGATTCATCGAGATCCTTCTTTTTGTCATCTGTCTAATCCACTTTTGTAGGTGTTTGATTTGCTAGTGGAGAGCCTGACTTTGTGGCCATAGTCTTTCCCTGCGTAGGTGTGGCTGATGGGAAGCTGTGGGAACAGAGGCAGTGCTTTAGTGAGTGGCTGGAAGAAGCTTGTGTTGTATATCTGTACAATACACTTTTCTAGGCAGCACACCTTTTATCACCAAGTGCCTCTGTGTTCAGGGAGGTCTGGGTTTCTTACAAACTGAAGGAATTGAGTGTTGTCCCAGTCTCTCTGTATTTGACTGTATTTTGTTGACTGTATTTTCATGTGCATTTCATTAGGTAAGAGTGAACCCTGCTCAGCAGGAGTTCTTGGCCTGGGCCAGTGTTTGGAGAAAAGTCAGACAGATTTTGATCAGAGAGGAATTCAGATTCATGATCAGAAAAAAACTGCTGAATGCTTTTAGTTTTGAAACTACCCTCCTTTTTGGAGTCCACAAATATCGATCTGAGCAGCTGATTTTGTATACTTATTTTATAAAGACTTTGGTCATGGTCTTTGTAGCTCACTTTGTTCTCTGTTGATGATCAGTCCCAAGCACTGTGTGAATAGTATCTGTTTGAAAGAGCAGTGTTTGTTTGTTTGTTTGTTTGTTTGTCAGTTTGGGCTTTACATGCTTCCAGGTGCACTGTATTGTTTCATTATCTTAAAAAAACCCAAACAACCTTTAGAAAACACAAACCTTATCAGGGGAAAAAAAAAACTTTAAAAATTTTTGAACACTTTAAACTTCCGTTTGTGTATCATTCTAATTTTTTCATTCTTTTTAAACAGACCAGCTTTGCAGCCAAGATGAAAAGGGTATGTGTGTGTTACCACTGTTCTGCCAGGAGAGCCGAGGTCTCAGCCAAGTGGTGTGGGATCAAGATTGCAAAGAAATTGGTGTTGTGGTCTTGCAGGAGATGCAGGAGACACCCAGTGTTCGTTTGTGTGTTGTGCTGCAGGAGTCTGGACGTGAAACACCATCCTCCACTCGAGCTTCTAGTGTGAACGGCACAGACGACGAGAAGGCATCACATGGTGGCCCTGCTGAGGCACATCTCAAGTCTGAGAATGATAAATTAAAAATTGCTCTAGCCCAAAGGTGAAGTTCCTTTAAACCTAAATTGCATTGGAATAGTGTGCTGTAATTGTCTGATGGCTAGTGATATTAACAGAAATTATTCAAATGTAATTGCATTAATTTAAAGTAGTGCAGCAGAATGGATGAATGAGCAGATTTTAGCAAGTTCCTCCTGGTATCCAGTTGAGAGATATTTACCATTTCATGTATTCCTGATCCAGTTTGTGAAGAAATAAGCTCTCTTTTATTCTGCTGATGCCAACTATTATAACCCCCTTTGTTCATGAAGTTTTAGAACTACAGAAATAACATTAAAGCCATAGGGGAGCAATTGCTGCTGATAACATGTGAAGGCAATCTTTCTTCCTCTTTGAGTTTGCTGCACTTACTTTGATGAAAATAGATATGGATATTTAAAATTATAAAAGGGAATGAACTCAACCATAAAAAGTTGAAGCGAGAAATATATTTTCATCAAGCTGCCTGGAAGTCTTAGGGGGATGTTTCTGAACTGGACAGAGCCCCTTGAAGTCACATTTTTTGCTATTTGCTTTGATAAATAATTTGAAAATGCTGAGAAGAGTAATTTGCAGCTGTAGTGAAAATACAGGCGTTGCAATATGCAAAGTTATGACATTAAAATAGAATAATTCTCTACTGGGATCTTGCCTTGTCTGCCTCTTGCATATGAATGTATCTGTGAATGGAAAGGAAATCTAATAGGATCAAGCTACTCTTAAAAAGGTATTTAAAAAATAAAGCAGCATCATAAGCAGCGTTACCCTGTGAGCAATTTCAAGGTTGCATATATTATATTTGAAGTACATCATCTCTCTTTATTGACATTTTAATAGCGTAAACTATTTCAAACCATAATGTTTGCTTGTTCCTCCTGCTGAAGACACCTCTACAAGCAGCAACTAGCACACAGGGAGTGTCAAAGCCTTCCTCCCATTCACCCTCTAATCTTGTGCTCTGTGCTGCAGCTCAAAGCTTTGGGGAATGAGTAGTTTAATTCTGCAGCATTATGTAACACTTTTATAGTTAAGACTCAGCATTAAAAAAAAATTCAAATATAGATCATGTCAATGCCCTAAAATCCTCCAGTCTGAATTATTGTACCATCTGCAGATGTGCAGAGTGGCTTTATTGCAGGGGTGCCAGGTCCCCAGCCTGTGCTGCAGCAGAGGCAAGGTGAGGCACAGCCACACAGCTCGGGAGGTGACGGGGCCCATGCACTGCACTGGGCTGAGACCCCTGTGTGCAAATGGTGGGGATCCCAGCTGGACCCTACAACCTCCTCTGACAACGGGGCTTTTCTTCCAGACACACAGGTCACTGCTGCTGGAGTTGGTAGATCCCTTTGTTTTGGCAGAGACTGTCAAATTAAGGCTTATGTTCTCCTTAGGCATGCAGAGTCTAAAAGGAATTACATATATCTGAGTGTTCTTCATCTTATTGCAACAAATTAATGGCCAACACACCATGGTAGATGAGTTTGCATACAAGGTAAAGAATAACGATTCACAGGATTAGAAGGTGAAACCACCTCATGGCATCCTGTTTTTCTCAGTTCATCCAATGTGAAGAAGTGGGAGACGGAACTGCAGACGCTGCGGGAGAGCAACGCCCGGCTGTCCACAGCACTGCAGGAGTCTGCAGCCAGCATTGAGCACTGGAAGAAGCAGTTCTCAGCCTGCAAGGAGGAGAACGACCAGCTGAGGAGCAAGGTAGCAGAGCATACCCACAGGAGAGCCATCCCCTCCACTTAGCTGCTCCTGCCATTGCTCCTTCTCTTGGATTTTTGCAGCTTTCTCGTTGTGTGTGTTAGGAGGTGGATTTTATCTTTGAAAGGGAGTTGGATGGGGAGTTAAGGCAGCTGCTTCCCTCTGCGTGCAGCAGGCAGGGAGGTTCAAAGGACTGGGGATCATCAGGAAGACTAATGCTGTTCCATCACGTGAAGCTCGCTGCCTCGAGAGTCTTAGCATCAGCAGGCATTGCTGGATGGGATCATAAACCAGAAAGGTTTTAAAAGTGAGGTTACTATTGCATATTCCTTTCTAAGCTCACTGAAATACTGATAGATATGAATGAGCAGAAGGCATGGTTATCACCTGGTTACTCAGAGGAAACCAAGCTGGGAACCACTCAGTATTAGAAGCCAATCCCTACAACATGCAGAGGAATGAGGATTTGAGTTATTTCCTCAGCACTGTGGGCTCTGAGCCGGGTCCTCCAGCACTAACACCTGGCACATCCAGAAACCTGCCAAGAGGCACTGTCAAAAGCCTTTTGCCCTTCATTACTGAGCACACATCTCAGTAGTGTTAAGATGGAGGGTTAGCAATGGTTACAACAGAGAACAACTCAGAGGTTTAAATTTGTGAAGTCTCAGTTTAGAGTAGTCATTGGTACCATCCCTCAGATAATACTGCATTTTCTGCAACAGCTCCACATGGGACTGACACCAGCCTGGGCACAGAAGAGCCTGGATTCCATGAGCACTGCCTGAAGGGATAATTTCACTTTATTCATCCTAAATGTCTTGGAAAAGCTGCATCCTTTTCCTTCTTGCTTAGATGGATCACTGGGACATTTGAATTAGAGATCAGATTGTATCAGTCTGATGAGGATATTTTTCGTTTAGTGTTTGCTTTCAAAGAAGGAAGAAATTTTGTGCCTTTCTGTGTGTCAGTAGCTGCAAATAGTATTTTAGTGTTGGAGGTGGTTTGGGTTGTCTGCTGGCACTGAAAATCCATGTGGACCAATCTTTTTCCTGAGGCAGATACTCAGCTGTCTATTCTCACGTGTTCTATGTGTGCACAGTGGTAATGCAGAGATCAAACCAGAGCCATATTAACTGATGTTATATTAACAAATTAATATTAGTTGTTACTTGATTTGAGTTCCTATATCCAGTCTCTTGTGGACAAGGGGGAAGTGAGAGACTGGAACAGTATATTATAAGAAAATGGCATAATTTGTAGTGCAGTTATTTGCTTTCCTATACTGTTGCAGACAAAAGTTGTTCTCATTAAAATTAACTGATGAAACATGATACATCCCAATAGCTGTACTAGATATGAAGACATTATTAAAACACTGCCTTGCTACAGCTGCAAAGTCATCATGCCAGTGACTAGCCAGACTGCAGCAGTGCTGTCTGTATAATGTGCCATCTTTTTCTATAGAGGGAGGTTTTCTGAGCTTTTCCCCAAGTAGGTTCCTTGCTCAACACTCACACTGCACCGCTGCAGCGCCCTGGGAACTTCCTTCTCCTTTATTAAATAGGTCAGAATTTTTTGCATATTGCTCTACCTTCAAATGAGTGAAGTTATAATCCCAAAGCAACACGAAGCTGAGAATTAAAGTACATACTTTAATGAGCTGGCCCATTGGCCTGTGGGAAGTGCATCTCCTGGGAGCTGAGTCCAGAGCTGGCAGGAGGAGGCATGGAGAGAGCAAAGCACCTCCCTGGGCGAGAGAACAAAGTGGCTCACATTGCTCTGAACTGGTTCTTCCCCTGCAGTTTTGATATTCTGTCCCTCGTACACCAGCTAGAATAATAAGCAACCCCCAAGGAGGCAAAGCTGGGAGTGATGGAGATATTTCTTCTCCTTGTTGTGTTAAGAAAACCCATCCCTTGTAGTCTTGTGTTGGTTTCATAGAAGTGAAGTGCAGATTTTATCCCCAGCTCCACTTATTTTAGGAGCTCAGTGTTTTGTGCATTCCTGAGTACTCACATGAGAGACTGTGACAGAGAATAAATACAGACCCAGGGCTTCCTAGTGGATGTGTAAATTTGCTCTTTTTAAGGAAAGAAGTGATAATTTGGTGAATCAAATGCTGTGATTTAGGAAACAGATCCAATGCCTATTTCATCATGCCCCAGACTTTCAGAAAATTGAAAAATTTCACCTGATGTCTGATATTTCTTAAAGATTGAAGAACTGGAGGAACAGTGCAATGAAATAAATAAAGAGAAGGAAAGAAATGCGCAACTGAGTAGACGTCTCCAAGAACTGGAAACAGAACTTCAGGACAAAGAGCTGGTGAGTGTCCTGAACACTGAAATGGCATTTTCATGTTTGAGTGGGTCTGTCTGCTTCTCTCTTGGGGTGTAGATTTATGGAGTGGCTCACCTACAACCAGAAGCAGCCTGGTGTTTTTGGGTTGCCTGCTTCTAGATTTTCCATGTACTACTCCTTAGCAACAGTTTGATAGAGTTCCTCTGTCTCAGTTTCATGATGTGTTATGTGCTGTGATGGCACAGTTTAATTTGTCAGGGGTTAACAAACATGATACTTTCATGTATACAACACTACTCCCAATAGAAGAGCCAGAGTGGTGAAACTTGTTGCCCAGTGCCAGACAGATGTATGCTGAGAACAGATTAATTTGTCAGTCCCCATGCCAAAATTCCTGTAGACATTAGGACCATCATTAAAAAGACATCATTTACAAAATAACTTGGCATTTGTGTAACAAGTCCTGTTTCTTTTTCTGGATGGCTCATAGTCTTCAGCTATGTTCTGTGGTCTCCCTCTGATCTCAGGACTAATGCCAACAGTGAGAAATTCAGATTCATCTCGAGTACCCCAGTTTGTAATTTTTGACATACAGGGTGTTAATTTTTCTAAGGAGGATTATGATGATGGCTTGAAACCCCTGGATAGTGGGGAAAAAAATGGGATCCTCTTTTTTTTCCATTGTTACAGTGGCCAAGTGCTCTGTGCTGGCTGAAGAGAAAAAGCTGTCAGCAGCTCAGTCAAGTTTGCCATGTGCCATTAAAGCATCTCTGCTGGTTCTCTTAAAAGCACTGCTCTTAAGGGATTTTATGGTGGCACAAGGAAATAGTTTAGGGAGATGGATTTTGATGCACTGTTATAAATATAATGTTTTTCAGCCCTATATTTCAAAGGAAAATGTCATTCTTTCTTCCCTACCTTTCTGTGGCAATAGCATGTATCATAACCCTTATTCTCTGCTAGTGTTTTCCTCAAGATTCACGTTTTTACAGTGCCAGATGAGCTAGAAAATAGACTGACTTGTAAATATTACACGCCTGTCTTGCATTTACGCTGACAATATGCTAACTTGTTTTAAAAATTCATGCTTACATTAGCAGGTTCTCAATTAGCTCTAAACTACCCATAAGTAATAACCTTTCATGATCTGGAATTCAAACCCACATGAAGTCTGCTCATGGGCATTGCTGCGTAAGAGAAGCTGTTGATACCCTCTTCATGTAGGAAATGAGGAGAGAGAAACGTAAAGACATGGAAATCAGGACAGACATATCTAGTGAAATATTTATTTATGTGTATATCTATGTCATATGCCATATGCCACATACCATATATAGTGTGTATATAAATGTACATACACTGTGTTATACTATATATGGTAAGTATACAGTATAGTAGTTATATATATAGTAAGTGTATATATCGTATTAATATATTTATATTTTGAGATGTGAGCTCTAAGCCATTATGTAGATATGTATATATATATGCACAGGAGTTCATATCTCAAAACAAAGGGTAAGTTACCCTTTCTTTCCTCTATGTCAGTAGCTGGGACATTGTCTGAATATAGTTACTCTTACATTAGTTAAATTCTTCAGTGCAGTTCACAAAAAATCTGGAGTAAAAAATGTGCTGTCTCCAATACTGAACCCTGTGGAACACCAATTGTCACTGGACTCCACCTGGACATCAAGCTGTGGACTACAACTCTTTGAGTGTGGCCATCCAGCTGATTCCTTATCCACCAAGTGATTCATCCATCAAATCCATGTCTCTCTGATGCAGAGACAAGGATGTTGTGTGGGACACTGTCAAGTGCTTTACACAAGTCCAGGTAGTCCAGGGATATACCCCTGCTTACTCTTGAGACCATCACCTACATGGGCAGTTTCTGGAGAAGGATCTTGCACTTTTTCAGGTCAGAGTTTCTCTTGGAGTTGCAAATGTGTTTTTCAGATTCCTCAAACAATCTTTCTGCAAAAATGTGTAGCCTTTCTTTGAGTCTTTCCCTACTACCCACATTGGTGGTGTTCATTTGTGGTATTCATGTAGTCAAGTTGTCTTAATTTCCAACAGAGACATGGACTCCTATCAAGGCATGTTGCTCTTTTTGTTAACTCCTTTCAGCTAATCTGCTGTATTTAGCTAGTGATGCCAGAACCAAATACAGATTTTTGGGGAGGGGAGTGCTTCTCAGAGCTGTACCATGGAGGAGAGCCCATTACAGCTGTGCTCTGTATGATGCCTCTGTATATGCAGCTGGTATTGCCATTGGCCTTTCTATTTGCTGTCATATATGATTGAAAATGTACGTGTGATTTGCTCTTTGCTACCATCTATAAATTGCTTATAGCATTACAGTCCTTCAGATTTCTCTGTTATTTAATATATCTTTTGCATAGGTATGTGGTTTAGGTTAAGATTTCATTAATATAATTAATGGCATTCATGCTAGAGATTGGATTGCATTGTCTGTTTTAGAAATGCAAAGTATAAAATTCAGTGAAAAAATGTATTCAAGTAGAAAATTAGCAATTTTGGAATGCAGGCAAGTTATTTTGGTTATTTTCCATCCAAATACTGTGCAGAATACAATAAAATATGCAAAGCCATTTCATCATCTCAAATTTCCATTATGTTTTAAATTGAAGCTTGCACTAATATTATTTTTTTCTTTTATGTTTTCAAAGGAACTGGAAGAGCTCCGAAAGCAGGGTGAAATTATACCAGAGCTAATGTCAGAATGTGAATCTGTATCTGAACAATTACAGGTACAGTTAGCAGTGAAATTAATTTTAAAAAAGTTGGTACATCTACTTTCTTTCTCACAGCTATATGCATTTCTCTGTTCAGACTTCAGTGTTTGAAGGCAAAAGAGCTCCAGTTTGTAAAAGCAAAAAATGCTAATTACGTGCAAAATACACCATGCCCTTCCCAGCATAGGAGTAATTAAATAGCTCTGTTTCTTTGCCTTGCTGTTTGCAGAAATTGGTTTGCCTGGGATCATGTTTCATCTGTCTCCTGCAGATTCCAGGCTGTCCTGTATCCTGTATTTTCTGCTGCTCTGAGCTCATGGAGCCGCACCACAGCCTTGTGTGTTGAGCAGCAATCCAAGACCTGGGGCTAACTGCTGCAGTGGCACCAGGGAAGGCTTTTGGGAAAGAAACAGATGAGCATAGCTGCACACCATCAGGAATAAAAGTTCACCTGAGGATGCATTTATGTGCTGTGTCATCCCTTTCCAGCAGCGTTTGGCTGTGCACATGTGGCTCCTCTGCTGGGAGGTGCTCGCTTGGAGCCAAGCTCACGGGGTGTGGGCACCCTGCCCCAGCCAGCAGCTGGACTTTGGGCATCCCTTCCTCAAGTCAAGGATTGTTTAAATGCAGTGAATTAATACATGAAAGGAGAATAAATATAGCAGTCTCATCAATGAAGTGAAATCCAATCAATAAATCCCATCACTCTGATAACCTAAATGATCTAAAATATTTTAGAAGGCTGCTGAGGAATGCAGATGCTGGAAATGGCTAAAATATGAATTTTGTTTGGTTCAGTATGGTAGAAGATGTGGTCTGTGGCTTTTGTGAGAATAAGCATGAGCTTCCATGCATGAAACAGAGAACAATACGCAGAAGAGTGTAAGAGAGGGGAAAATAGTTGGACGAAGTGCAGCAAGGGAAGAGTTACCTGGCTACCCCATTCCTTACCTGAGTGCTCACACAAAGTGGAACTTTACCAATAAATCCAAAAGTCCTGAATAAAGCAACTTTATTCCTCAGACAGTATTTTCTAAGCTTGTTTTTCAAGGTTAACCCATCACAGATAATTCTGTATGTAATTGGTGGCACAGTGTCTAATTCTGCAACTATAGCAATGACAGAAATGTATGCACAGTGCGTGATTTAAATCCAGCTGAATTTGAAGATATCAACCAAATGACAAAGTTTGATGCAAAGCATCTTTTCCAGTTAATCTCTGTCCTTTCCTGTATGGGCTTTCTTTCCTTTTATAATTGGACTAGCACATGTCTGTTGCTTTCGAAGGTGCTTGTGTTAATCACTTTGCAGAAGTTGAAGCAAACTTGCACAGCCCAGCTGCCATTTGTTGCTTTAAAGTATGAAATGCTGTTCATCCTTCATCTCCATAATTCCTCTTATTGTCCTTTTATCTTTAAGGCTGCTGAGAAAAAGAACAAAGATCTTGAAGAGAAAGTCAGAACACTAAGGACAGAAGTCGAAGAGAGTAAACACAGGCAGACCAACCTTAAAACTGAATTAAAGAATTTTTTAGATGTACTAGACGGGAAGATAGATGAATTACATGATTTCCGACAAGGACTGTCTAAACTTGGGGTTGACAATTAGATGGCAATAGATCTTTTTTGTAATCTAGGGTCTGGATGTTTGATGTTTTGTTGATCCCAAACGTGTTTTACGAAATATAACTAGAATGTTCCACTTGTTTGCATTGGTTTTGTACATAGAGGCTGAACATTTGCTGTGGGGGTTTTTTTGGTGGGTTTCTTGTTTTGTTTGTTTATTTACCAAACCAATCATGCTGCTCACTGAATTCTGTTGAGATTAGAAACTTTCTATATTGCTGCTCTGGCTTTGTGGGGTTGGGAACAGGTAGTGGGTTCTGTCTCAGGAATCTGGAACTAGATCTACCTTAAAATGAATATGCAGTTAGTTGTTGCAGGGAAATTTATATCTTTCTTAAGGGCTGTTGCAACCATAGAAACAGAAAACAAGTCTTTTTCCTGTCCAAACTATCAGCACTCTTAGCAACAAAGACTTTTATTCCTTGGAGGAGTAGAGAGATTATCTGGAGCTCCTGCAGTTTGTAAAATGTGCCTGTGGTGAGCTGCAGTCAAGTGAATCACTTCACACAGATACCAGAATCTGTAGGGACCACGTCAATCAGGCCTAATTCACCAAAAAAAAAACCAAACCCCCAAAAAAACCCAAAGTGCAGTGGATTTCAGATAACCTCTGACAGAGGTTACATTTGCTTGCCTGGACCCATACAGCACAAAGTCAATGATGTAGAAATGAGTTTCAGCTCTTGAGTCATGAGTCTTACCCAGTTGGTGAGGACAGCTTCTCTTGCTTAGCAGCATCACCTCTCTTTAGCCTTCAGTTTTGAACCCATACAGTCCCTTCATTATGTGCATCTCTGAAAAATGCCCACCTGAGTCTGGGGACCAGATATTTATTTTTAAAAGTAATATGTTGCTGGTTTGTACATGACTCATGCCCCTCTGTGCAACTTGATCACTACTGATTAACTTCTGCAGCAGTGAAGAAGGAGACAATGCATAAAAGCATTATAAGGTAACTTGAAGGTGCTACTCAGAAGCAAGTTTCTGCCCACAAGTCTGTCAGGGCCATGACCACATGAAATGAAATCCTTTCCTATGATTTCTGCATTCTTTGGCAGTAGGGTGAGAATTAGTCACCAAGTTATAATGTACAAAAAAATCCCCACCCCAACCTGAGGTGCAGAAGTGCTGTTGTATTCTTAAACTGGTTATTCAGCAGCTCTAAGGGTGTTTTGAGAAATGCAAGGTCATACCCTGGCCTCCAGTGAGAAGGAAGTTCACTTAATTACAGATAGGAATGTAAAACGGGCCAGAGAGGAGAATCCAGCCCAAGTTTTGCTCTTTCCCTAGGACTTCTTTCTCTTCTTTTTTCACAACCTGGTTTGTGAGTGTTCAGGGATCTGAATTAATTCAGGAAAGTACTTTTGTTTATGTGACATTATTACTTGCTTCTTGGTTAAGCACCATGTTAGTGCTTTCCAGCAGTGACTGATGTAAAATTGCCATGCTTTTTTTTTGAATTTAGGGGCTTTTTTCTTTTTTTGGCACATCTTGATTATTAAAGTGACCTTTGAAAGAAAGATAGGTTATAGATGAAACATGCATTGAATACTTTTTTGCACCTGAATATATAATCCCCATGGTGGGGATAGGGTCTGTCTGCAGTTGTCCCTTGAATTTTCTTTTCATCTGTTACATTATCTTCGTTGCCTGTTTTTCAGACTGGACTCTGAGTATTTTTGCTTTTGCTCCTTTTAAACAATGGATGTGAAGCTGAGACCTTTCATAACCATTATGACCATTTAAGTCTCTTTAAAACAAAATTGCTGTAGGCTTTTGATATTTAAAAATAAAAATAAAGATCAGGTACATAACATGTAGGCGTGTGAAAATTAGACTTTGCCAGTGTGGAAGATTCAACAGTTGCATAATGTGGGGGTTAGATCAGACTTCTCAAAATGAAAATGACATCAGAAACTCTGTGTGGTTCTGTACAAGTAGTCTCCGTTTTTAGTCTCCTTGTCTGATAGAAAGTCGGATATACACCAGCATTTATCAGGCAGCTCATCCTGCTTCTCCTCTCCTCCCATGCTGGTTTTGGTCCCTGCATCAGCTGGGAATCACAGCATAACACAACTAAGAGCTGCAAGAAGTACTGGCAGTCAGAGCCCTACTCCTCACAGTGGTTCATTGCTTTTGTATGAAGGACTCCACTCTATCTTCTTTTTCCTATTGAGTAATCTTAGGGCTCCCCTCTTTGTTTTAATATAACCTATGTTTTTAGCATGTTAGATTCCAGGTAAAAGGATGCAAAAGACTCTGTGAACAAATTATTTTATTGGGGTTAATCCAGATCTTTTTTCCCACTTTAGTCAGGTCTATCTCAGATCCAGTTCATTAGGAATGTATTAAGCCACTCTTAAATTGCAAGAGAAGTGTTTCCATGGAATTGCATTGATTTAACAGATGGAGTTTAATGCTGGCACATTAAGCCAGTGCATAGCTCTGACACAGGCAGTTATTTCTGGGTGCTTTGTGCCCACCAGAGGAATGATGAGGGTGTTCTTAGAGAAATCCCTGCCCTGTCTCTTCTAGTCTTGTCCCAAATGTATGTATTTGCTCGTTAGCTTCTATTGCTCTGATGTTGAGTTGTTAAGGATGCCTGTACACAGCTCTATGCTGTGGGAAACTCTATCCTTTAAGAATCCAAGGTCTTGCTATAATTGCCTTCTTACTTTTTCCTTCCCAGCAGCAGCAAGTTGAGAGCTGCTATGTATAATCACTTAAAAACTTCCCCGAACTCCATCTCTTTTAGCCTTTCTCTCTCTTTCATTGTATTTTTCCTCTTCAAAAGCCAAAAGTGTACTAGGAAGAGGCAGTGCATGCTCTCAGGAATGTTTGGGCACCAGCTGCAGCTGCCCTCTCTGGCCTGGCCCCATTCCTGCCCCAGGACTGGCATCCCATGCTGCTGCTGGGTAGGGACCATCGGTGTCACACACTGCTTATTCCTCAACGCTCTGGGATGGCCCAGCAATAACCCATGTGCCAAATCATGAGCCTCACACTGCTCCTCAGAGACTCGTCCATGCATTGAAATGCCTCTTCTCTCCAGGTGGGAGCACCAGGGCAGCCAGCCTTCCCCACCAAAATGCAGGCACCATCCTATGGATGCATTTAATCCACCTTTTGTGCACAGCTGGAACTCAGCCTGTTCCTGTGGGCGCCCTGAGTTCAGTTGGCAGACACCTGCTGAGGGACGGCCCCAAATGCTGCTGGGGCAAAGAAATGCTCACCCCTGTCCCAGAGAGGGTCTGCAGACTTTGGTTTTGTTATACAGTGCTGGGCAAATCCTGATTTCCAAATGCCATCAGGAATGTGTTGGTCAGTGCTCCAATTCCATCCAGCCTGAGTGGAGGTGTCTTTATACGAGGCTGAGTTTCACCTTGGGCCACCCTGAGTTCCCTTTCTGGACACAGGTTTCTCCCTCTAAGTGGTTGATGGCAGGATCTCTCCTACCTCACTTACACAGTCTTTTTTTAACAAAGGTCTTGTGCTTGGCACTTCTTGTGCTGAGTTCTGTTGGCTGCACCACCACAGATCCTGCCACGCTGGGGCTTTAGGAAGAAAAATCTGTGCTGGCCTCTTGTGACCCCAGGGCAGAGAGTGTCTTACTGTTCTCTGGGCTGTGTCGCTTCTTTTAGCTGGTGTTAGAGCTGCTGAATAATGGTGGGGTTTGAATGGTTTTTGGTGGCCAAAATGAGAAATAAACAGGGCTACTTCATATTAGCACAAAACCAAAAAATATTCAGTGAAATAAAAATACATGAATTTTTTTCAGTTGTTTCATATCTAATATTCCATT
The DNA here is from genome assembly GCF_001604755.1 of Lepidothrix coronata. Taxonomy (NCBI): domain Eukaryota; kingdom Metazoa; phylum Chordata; class Aves; order Passeriformes; family Pipridae; genus Lepidothrix; species Lepidothrix coronata. The sequence goes on from NW_016690191.1 coordinate 7,050,435, forward strand.
GGATGTTACATCACATTTTGGAAAATTACTTTAGTCTCATATTAGAAATAAATTATTTCAAAATGAAAAACTGAAACATTGTTTCACACCTCAAAATAAAGTAGGTTAACCTTTTTCTTTTTTACTATTTGGCTGAATCTTTATTTGCCAATTTTGACTCAACTTCACAAGTAGTTTTGTTTGGCCTAAAAATGTATTTTCAGCAAAAGTAGTACTTTACAGTGTTCTATCTACATCTAATTGGTGTCTCCTTTGCTAAGTGAGCTCACTGGAAGAAAACTGTCTTTCCTGTAAGGAATTCCATGCCACCTCTCCCTTTCTGTATCCTAGTATTCAAAAGAGTCACGTTTTAAAAACAATTTTATGCTGGGTGCATCTGTGCCCAGAAAACAAATGTTCTTTAAACAATGTCTTTTTTCTGGACAAACACCTGATTTTATTTTATCTGAACAATTTAGACAGAACATTTTTTTAAAGCTGCCCAGTAAATTAAGGCGAGTGGGAAGAGTTTCTGCTGTTCTGCCTGTTGTCACTGCCATTGCTTTCCAAGGGTACCAGCCAAAGCATTTGTGGTGCTGAGGCAGGTGCTCACCTGCCTGTGTTTGCTGGGTGGCTTGTTGGGCACAGGAAGCCTAAATTGTCCTTAGGCTTCTGCACTCTTCTCTATGCTGTTCAATTTTTTCCCAAGTGTTTATTTTCTCCCTTATTAATTTTTTGCCGCCTTTGGTGGCTTCATAAGTAACAGAAGGAAAATTCTCTGTTACTGCCACCACCTTGCAGTGGTGGGAGTTTCTCCGCCACAAGACCATGCTCTTCCTTAGGCTCTTCCAAAGCGTTATCTCTGCTAAACCCTTCGGAGCATCAGTGGCTTGTAAAGAATATAGTGTTGTCTTCCTGAGCCTATGGATTAACAAAAACAAAACTGCTATAAGGGTGAAACACCTCACTTAGCTTAGTGTGTGACCAATGCTGAACCCGAAGGGAAGGGGTGTAAGGAAAGGTCAGCAGCAGCAGCTAATTTCGACGATTGATTGTTTCAGCAGAGGCTTTGGTGAAAGGTGCTCTGCCCACAAGCTGTGGATGGGCCAAAGGTCTGGATGGCCACACTGATCCATCAGCTCACCCACCTTTGTTCAGGCACTTCTGGACTTGTCAAGCCTGTAATTATCAAAAAGTCCTCAGCATATCACACAGGTGGTGATGTGAGGGATGGAAGGCGAATGTCCTCACACACAGAGCTGAGCAGTGTGAGAGTGTTGCAGCACTGGTTATGATCACACAGTTGCAGTCAAAAATAGAAAAGGCTGTTGCTGTCCTACAGGGCCTCAGCAGTACCAGGGACCTTGCATAAGGGCAGGTTCAGCTTTTGACGGGGGCTGAAAGGCAGCAAGGACTCCATGGCTGGGCTGGCAGGGTCTGGTTGTGGACACAATTTAGCAATGGTAAGACATAGAGCTACCCTAAGGTAATTTTTCTTTCCATAGATCGTGTTCAACAAGCACCTGTGCATCATGCAAAGCAATATGTAGCCACAGGATGTTTAATCCAGACACACCACCGGTGGGAGAGCCCCATCTGGCTTACACAGCCTGGCCAGGGATGTTGTGCCTGGAGTCCTGTGCCCTGGGAGCTTGACAGTGTTTTAGGCTCGCTATTAGAATGTAAACTTGACAGTTACATGAAGTTTGCACGTCTTAAATACCATTCTCTGTGGTAAATAATAAGGTACCTGAAGTGAAATAGAGAGAGGAGGTGAATGATAAATATGATAAAGGTGCTTCCCAAATGAGGGCTCTCCTGCAGGCTGTGGACAGAGCTGATCCTGGCCAGGAGGGCTTTGCTTGTGTCCCTGGAGGATTTTGGATGTCCAACCTGTTTGATTTTCTACTGTGTATTGTCTTAGCTCTTCTTTTTTTTCTTTTTTTCTTTTTTTTTTTTTAAACAGGTAGCATGAACATACAGTCTTCAGATGAAGGTGCCTATACCTCCAAAAATTTTATATGCACATTTTGAAATTTAGTTCATTTAGTAATTAATATTAATGGTACACACATGAAAGGCACTTGAGAAAAATCTGTTTGCTGGTGTATTTTTGTTTGGGTTGGATTTGTTTGGGTTTTTTTTAACACTGGTCAGCAATAATTATTTTAGCCATATACTAAAGCTAAAAGAACTGATATGTAAGATTTGTGAAATAAGTTCCTAAGTTTGCAGTGTGCTGATTAACTTTGGTATGTGATGAGGGAGCTATGCTCAATAAAAGAGTATTTTGCAGCATTTAGATGTTTTCATTTAATTGCCTAATAGTGATCATGAACATAATATTCTATAAAGCTCATCATGAATGGCAAACAAAGCACATCATTTTTAACATGCTATACCCTTGTAGTTGAAAGTTCTGAGAGTGTTTTAGTGTGGTCTGCTATACCAAAATATTTAGATTATTATGAGATTTTAGTACTAAAGATAAACATACACCCTGTTTTTACTGTTTCAAGTAAAGTTTAGTGAATGACTGACAATTTGTTGGTATACAACTGTGGGAAAACACTGCAGTGTTCTAAATGTATCTTTTTATTTGGGTTTATTATATTTAGTATATGGTTTAATGAAAACTGAAGTGTTTACTACAGTTGGATCATCATAAAAGCATCTCTTACCTCATCATTTTGTCTGCTGTAAAAAAGTACTTTCCTCTTTTTTTTTCTTTTTTCAAATTGACCATAGACAGTCAATGTTAACATTTAGACTCCTAGTAGCAGTAAATGCTGGGTTTTATATCTCTAAAAGGAAAACTTGATTTTTTTCTTTATGAACTTATTATATAACTTTGTGATTTTTATCTGATTTTATTGTAACATAAAGTTGTTTTATGTAAAAATATATAGTTTAAGTAAAATCTCTTGTCTCGCTGTCTTCATTGACTTCAGAAAACCAACATCCTTGTGGCTGCAAGTCTGAACTCAAGTGAATGCTGTCCTTTGATAAGAAGAATGTGATTTTGATCTATACATATGGTATCAAGCCTTGGTAATCTTAAAAACTCTTTTTTCAGAAGGTGGAGCTTTAAAATGTTTGTCTTGCTTCCCTTTATTCTGTTAGTCCACTCAGAGGGAGGTTCAGTATTAGGGTGATACTTACATACCTAAACTGAGAAAGTAGAATCTATAAATATTTGACCATGAAATTTTGGATTTACTGCATGCTGAGAGAGGCCTTTAGTTAGGAGGCAGCTTTTTGGCATCCTGTTTGGGGCATGCTCAGGACTGAAAACACGCTTGTGATTCCTGGTGCCAGCTGGAGCTGGTATTTTCTCTGAAGAAACTACCTAGGACTCAGAAATAACCCTCTGCAATGAAATGAGGGATGTTTTGACACCAATTTCCTGCATCAGCATATAGCAGTTAATAAGAGCCTCTCAGATGAGACTGTTTCCAAAAGTCTCTGCTGGTGTCCAGTGACACAGTCCACACTCAACAGCACATTCCTGGTAGGGGAAAACACTGAAGTCCATCTACAGACAGTGCACAGTGATGCTCTCAGCACTGTCCTATTTGTTGTACGGAAGCAAGGTTTACACCAGACCAGGCTTTCTCAAAGGGAATAAGGAGGTTTGATGACTTAAGTGGCTGTGGCTCATTGTGCCTTTGTTACTCTGGGCTACAAGGCTGCAAATGTCAAATTTGGGGTGAGCGAGAAACTCGTCTGCCCCTGACCTTTTGTCAGAGCTTTTCTACCTGGAGCCATCAATAACTCAGACAAGCAGTTCAGTAAATTCTGGCAATCCCTGAATAACCAGCAGCTACAAAACCAGCTTACATGTGTTGTAGGAAAATGCAAGTAACGGTCTCTAATTCTTGGCAAACACCATCCCCCCCCATTTATCTATTTGGATTTGCATAATTATAAATGTTAGTATAACGCCTGTGTGTGCACCTCATCACCTACAGTTTTCAGGAGCGAGCATCATTCTGTTCCTAGGAAGCTACTGGTCCCACAGTACACATTTCCACTCATCCACATGAGCACCGTGCCGTGCATGGGGCAGAGCCTCCTGCCACTGTGTGGAGGTGCCTGTTCGGTACAGGCACACCTGGCATTTCTGTAGGCTATTCATCTCATTAGATCCTGGATGCATTTTTAGCATCAAGGAAGTCTCTGGTTTGTGTGAAAGGCTGTTCTTTGCCAGTTGTTTGTAATGCAGGTGACCGATGGTTCCAAAAGAAACAGCCTGGTCTGGGAGCCGTGGTGAGCGATGCTGCCAGCAGGGATATCTGCTGCTGCTGTCTGTGATCCCTCAATTTTCACATTCGACTGGATCCTATCAGAGAGCTCATGAGCCTCCTCAATGGATGTGCCCTTCTGCAGTTACCCATTAAAAAGCATTTTAACCTGGCTCTGGGCTGCTGAGCTGTGATGTGCCACCTCGGGATGTCTGACAAAAACATGAGGTGAATTTCAAATCGAATGTTTGACTCCTAAGTAGATGAGCGACTTAATAATACGTATTCCTTTTAGCTACCTTGAGTTCCTTCAATAGCGTAGCAAAATCTAGGCCATAACTTAGTTCCTTTTGGAGGAAAAAACCCACCATGGCACCCTGGGGGTAGCCTGTATAAAGACAGTACAGTGGATGAGATCCCTGAGCAGGAACAGGCTTGCTCTCTCTGTAACACATGCAGCATGTAGCTGGTGACAAGGCTGAACTTACATAAAATACAACATTATTCTGTCCCACACACTTTTAATGTTCAGTGCTTTTCATCTAAAAGCATGTCTGCACCAACAAGGGAAGAAAGGAAGATGTGTTAATTATATATTATTAACTGTCTCCCCACTTCCTAGAAGACTTGAGCATATGTTCACAAATCTACTGCATATATTTTCTTTCATTTCTTTTTTGCTCCTAAAAAAATAGCCAAAAATCTTGTAAAGCATTTTAATTATTTACAACATTAAATATCCTTTACATAATCAGCGTTGCTAACCAGAGCAGAACAGCAGCATCAGTGAGCCTAATACATAATAGGCTAACCTTCTCCTGAGAATGACTGAAATGTTAATGTTAGAAAAAAAATGCAGCAGTGGCAGCTGAAGAAGCAAAGCCAGGTGATGGCTGGAGCTCAGCCTCTGACCTGCAGCGGTGGTGCAGCCCTCCTTCGGTCACCGAGCCCACTGGAGCAAAGTCCAACCATCCTTCAAAAGCAGAAAAAACCACCCTGCCAGGTGCACTGCCAGGTTTGATTTCAGCGAGCAACGCTAAAAATGGCCCTCCAAAGGCTCGTGAAGCAGCTCTGCGAGGGCTGTGCCAGTGCCCTGGGACAGGGCTTTCCACTTTATCATTAACAGGCGTCGGGGCAGCGCTGCCATGGAGCTGTCTCAGGCTGGGCAGATCTGAGACATGGTGAATTTTAAAAGCATAGCTAACCCTTGCAAGGCAAACATTCCGATCTTATTGCAAGAATGCATTGCTGGGAACATGTAACAGATCACTGCAGCCAAGTGGTACTTAATTATGACCTCTGCCTTTGAATATTTCAAACACAGATCTCCGTGTTATGAAATTCCCTCTGGGTTTTAACAATTTTCTTGAATATTGAATATATTTCAATAACTTTTCAAAACTGTTAGATCTTCTCAGAAGCACTGTCTGAAATTAAATGATCTCTAGATGGAAAACTAGGCATTGAAAATCAGAGTTATTTGTGTGCCAAATGGGACCCAGCTTCTGATTTTGTGGCTGTACCCCAATTGTACAGGCACAGTAGGCACATCTTACTGAACCAATCGTGCTCTAGCAGAGCTTTTGGGACCTGCTGTTCTTCACCATAAAATGGACCTCTCCATAAATACATACCCTCCTGTGTTTGTGTGCAGCAGTAGTTGTTATCCAGGATTCCAGAGCTAAATCCTATGCAGCTTTCCAGGGCTATACTTGCACACATGGCTGGATGCTGCAGTCAGAGTGAGGGCTTAAATACCCTGAACAAAATTTCTTGACAACGGTTTGCATTTAATTAATCAAGTTTATGAGCAGATACATCTATTGGCATGTGAAGCAGGTTGATTTCAGTATTTTTGTTTTCCTTTCATGTCCTCTCCATTCATTAGTACTGGCAGTCTATGAAAAACAAATCTGTGGCTGCTGTAATCAAGAGAGATTGAGCTCTTGCTTTTCTCCTGACTTTTCATCATTGAATATGATTTGTTGCATATGCCCTGGATTGTACTTAATGTATGCTGGCTGGAGGGAATTCAGACATTCAGGGAATTATAAATAACACCAGCACTGAACCTTTTTGCATTATCGTGTCACATTGAAACGTATCAGTTTTCAAAGCTATTTACTTTTAGGCTTTTGCTATTTATTTTGTTGCTACCATTAGCCATGGCTTTCATTTTTCTCTGGTTGCAGGTTTGTACCGTTCATTAGCCTGAAGATGAATGTCACAAAACAGGATGCTGGAGTTCCCTGAAGAATAAAGAACCCAGGAAAGAAGCAAAGTATTTATGCCTTTCAAATCCTGCTTATCTATAGCAGTGTTGGGTGCATTTATAAAGATAATCCCTGACTCTGAAACTTGAGAAATTGCAGTGATTCACTCTCTCCTTAATGCTGTGGAGGTCCCGTGGTCACCAGCACAGTCATTTCAGTGGGAAGAGAATGGCTTTAGGTCAAGAATGAGAGAGGCAGGGATGTATAAAAATATGAAGGGGAAGGGGCAGAGCTATGCTGCAGCCTAGCTCTTCTACATCAGGGTGTGTAGCATCTGATAGGCTTTTTGATTCAGATAAAAGATGACCAGAGCCCAGTGTCCAAGTCCCTCCCTAAGATGAGATGCAGCATGCCTTGACAATCCACAGCTTCAGCTGCCCTACTTTGTATCTTCTAACTGGGTATTGGAAATAGCAGGTGAAACCTCCAACTTGCAAAAGTTTTTGAACAAACTCTGGGCAATTTTCTTTAGATATGATTGTTGTAATGGATTTGATTTTTTTATACTTTCTGGATCAACCAACATTGCTGGTCATACTTAATTCCTCTTTGGAAAAGAAATTTAATGGATGGGCTATTACTGATTTACAACGCCTTGTTTCTGCTTGTGGGATAAATACATATAAAACCCAACACCAGCACCGATGGCAGTGTATGAACAGGAACTGAGAAGCACAGTGTTGCAGCAAATAAATTTGAACTCCCCTTGTCGTACAGACTGGCACATTTTGTGCAAATTCTGGAGCAGTGCTGGCATGGCTCATCCCAAGGCATTCTTTGGGTCACACCAGGTGACTGCAATGGAGCCCAGCAGGCTCAGCAGAGTTGCGTCAAGGGAAAACAATGCTTGTCTCTAGTTGCCTTCTTCACCTCTGGTCCAGATGTCTCCTTGCCCAATTTAAGCTAATTACAGTTTTACAGATGACTGCAGCCCTACTTGACTTCTGTTCACATTACCATGGGGAATACTGCTGCTGTTCCTGGAGTCATCCCACAGGGATGGATGCTGGTCCACAGAGTCAGTCCCATTTCTGACACCAGGTATGGCCTGGGGAGCCCCTGCCCTTGGGGGAGCAGGCAGCTGCCTCATGTGTGGGCAGAGGCACCAGTACCAGTACTCCCTGGTAAGCAACGCCAGGAGGGAACAGAGGGGTCACACGCACAGCACAGGCTGTGTCTCCTCTTTGTGCAGCCCTTTTCCCTTTTCCCTACTTCATGGAGCATTCACACATGCAAAGTGCTCCTTTTGGCAGAGCAGACAGGATGCATTGCTGCCTCCTCACCCTGTGTGCCTGCTCACTCCTGCACACTTCTCAGGACTTCTGTTCCAAACTAGCAAGGCTGCCAGCTCGGGAAGGAAGGGATGGTGCAGAGCTCGCCATGTAGGCTGGGGACGTGTAGGCGCTTGATCCTGTTTCGCTGTCACCTCTGCTTCGCAGGAAGAGACTGTGGGAAGGGCAGTGACTCACTTGCTGTTGAATAAATGATTCGAGCATGTCTCCAGGAGTGGGACAGATTCATTTTGTCACCCCCAGTGTCTGCAGTGCCCACTGCCATGGTGCCGAGACATGTGGATACCACGCTGCTGGCATCGGAGCTGGCTGCCTTTCAACTTCTTCTGGGTGAGAAGAGGATGGAAAGCGGGGGCGGAGCAGAGACTGCTGCTGGTTCTCAGAGAAATACCCTTGGGTTCTGCAAAGACACCCGTGGGATGGTGTTTAGACTATTGCCTTGGGATAGAAGGGAGGTGCAAATGTCTTCAGATGCTAAGAGTGATGAACCGATGCTCAAGTGGGGGGAAACCCAGTCTCTTGGCAGGACACTGAGTTTCTCCCCCAAGCTGCAGCCTGGCCAGTCTTTCCCCAGACTGCTGGCCCTTTGGGTGCTGGCAGGGCAGAGCTGGATGCTGCTGTGGGTTGGGGACCAATGTGGCTCCTTTCTGTCAGAAGGCCCTTACTCAGGGCTGGCCCTGACCCACAGCCACAGGACCATGATTTACCTGCAGGCAGCTGCCTGGGGAGGCTGCTGTCCCCCCCTCTCCTCAGCACTTTAATGGGGATTTGGGGCAGGATGGGGATCTAGTGGAAAATGAGCAACTGTAGTTTTGCTAAATATTTTTTCTGAGCAGTTTGTGGCTCACTGTTACTGCAAAAGCAAAGGCTTGCTAGAGACGGCTTGTTTTACAAAGCATTTTCACAAGTAGCTGAGCTGTTAATGTCACTGTTACCTGAGCAAATTTAATTGTGCTGTTTCTTGCTCTCAGTTTAGCATGACGTGCTGAGAATGAAAATCACATACCTTTTCGCCAGGAAAAAAATGCCATGTTCTGGAGCCGTTTTGAATATTTCCTCCAGGGATACGTTCACATATTGTTCTGAGCTGCTTTTGCTGCCAAGGTTTGCTGTGGCATTTATTAAATAATGCCTTCAATACCATTCGTCTTTTACCATCACCATGGGTTTAGTTGAAACAATGTGTCCCTCTTGCCTACCAATCACATTATTATGGCATATAGTGCGCAGATGTGCTCTTGGATGCAAACAGGAGCTTTTGGAATTAAATCCATGCATAGACTTAGGTCTCATTTTCTCCAAAGGATGCACACTTTTATCTACCAACTTCTTTGTGGAGGAGGACTGAAAAAAGAAGCACTTTCCAGCTTTTTGTAAGTCCTAATGAATGCATTCATACTGATCCTCTTTGTCCCTCTTGTTCCTGGTGTCCATGTGCATCTTTTTATTTATAGGGATAAAAGAAGGGAGTGGAAGTGATCGAAGGATGGATCATGGATGCTGCCCTGCAAACCTTCATGGGCACCACTTCAAGTCCACATATATTCAAGTGTATTCCATGGTCCCCCATAGTCCCCACAGGTGCACAAGTGATGTGACGTACTTGCTCAAGACCCTATAAGGTCATTCTGGATCACTTCAGACTTGATTTATTCAATTCAGTACCATTTTGCAGAAAAGAAAAAAATCAGTATCCAGCATGCAAGTCAGCCCTGTGCATTGAGCTGGGGGGGTTAGCTATGGACATAAATCCCTAAAAGCAGCATGTTGACAGAAATGCTGACAAATCCATAGCTACACTGGCATTACCAGCTATGGCCACGGTGCTCCGTGCTCCAGTACCACAGCCATGACTCCTCTCTTGCTGTGATCAAAGCACTGGCTTTTCAAAGTGAAATTCTTTCAGTCAGACCAAGCAGTCTTTGAATACATTAACTTTAAACCTCCCTAAAAATACTGGCAGCTGCTGTCTGGACTGCCCACATCATAGAGAGATCACAAGCCACAGTGATACTGATTTATAGAAATTGATTTCTTTATCTCATTACCAGGACTTCCAGTAAATCTGTGCATTATTAACTCTTTAAAGACAGACAACTGTATTTTTTTCAGTTTAAACAAATAAATTTCTGCAGCTGGACAGTCAGGGGAGACTATAACCACTGAGGGATTCGCTTATTAGCCCATGATAAGTTATTTTAAAAAGGTGTCCCAGCATTTTTGCAGGTTAATATTAATCTAAACTGATAGAGCTGGTTATCACAGAGCCAACCTACTACTTCAGTTTCTCTTGTTTCATCCATCAGCCCTTGTACTTTGCTGACTGTGCATGGCACCAGCAGCTGCACCAAACCTGCCGGATCATGTTGGTGTGGGAAGGCATCTGCTGAAGCCTGAGCTCAAATCCAGATTAATCCTCTTGACCCTTGCAGGTGGCTTTTCTTAAGTGTCCCATCAACCTGGGGTAAATCAGCCTCAGGGCGATGGGGTCATTTCCTACCCACTCTTCCTTCCACAGCCCAGTGCTGGTGGCACAGGACAAGTCACGGTCATGGAGAGCCAGAAGAAAAGTCTGATGGTGGTTCAGAAAGGTTTTTTCAAGCCTATTTACATTTGGGCATCTCTCAGAAAACAAGCTGTGGTTTCCCCTGCAGAGGAAACAGCCTCAAGGCAGCAGACACTGAGCTCAGCTGGCCAGGGGCCGAAAACCTCTCCCTGCAGTGCCTCAGCATTACCAGCAGTGCCTCGGGGTGTTTATCTAACCTGCTCTTAAAGATTTCCAGCGACAGAAACTCCAACACCTTTCCAGGCAACCTGTCCCTGCACCTGTCTGCTCTCACTGTTTGTTAGAAAGGTTTTCCTATCGTTACCCTGAACTCTTTCAGCTATAATTTAAGCCCCTTATCTCCCTGTGAACACACAGAACAAATTACTCGCCTCCTCTTTGCAGCCGCCTCTTACGTATCTGAAAACTGCTCTCTCTCCTTCTCCTCTTTAGGCTAATGCCAGTGCTCCCGGTGTTTACCCTGGTCATGCTTCTGATGTCCAGGAGTGTTGGTGCTCCAGTAGCTACTCTGCTGAGTAGCACCCATTAAATTTTGCTGGTGAACCAGGTGGTGAGGACACTTGAAAGAGGTGCAATTTTCCACACCAACCAGAAAATTGCAGCAGCACATTTTCCAGAGCAGGCTTGTTAATTTGCCTGTCTAGCAAATTAAGTGGGCTTCAGAAAACAGGTGGGTTCAGTGGTTTCTGAGTGGCTTTTCAAGGGTATTTTTCAGCCTGGGAGGTAGAGAGATCTGTTGAACACCTGAGATCAGCCCCAGCTGAACTTCAGTTACAAAAGAAACCCCTAAGCAGGGGAAATCACTGTCCAGTGACACTGATCTTCAGATGGCCTCTCATAATTAAAATTGCTGCTGTTAAACCCCCCAAAGCTGTAAGATTTCTTGGAGAAATTGCAACTCATTCTCTGCGTACTTTAAACTGCTGCATTTAATGTCCTAGCACTGTAGTTAAGAATTCAACAATAGAATTAAACCACTAAAGGGCTCTGTGCTGCCATTTGGCAGGAGGTACCAGCCACAGGAAGGCAGCCGAGCCTCTGCGCCCTTTTCTCAGCTTTAAATAACTGCACTGCTGAAGGGCACGGCCTGGGAGAGGGCAGCTCTCAGCCCCAGCACCAGCCCCCTCTGCCCTCCCACTGGCCAAGACCCCTTCTGCCCAGGGTATCCTTGGGGAAGAGATTTCTGCTCTCGAAGGACCAGATTTTGTCTTCAGTTCCAGTCTACGTGAAGTGCTCAGCATTTGGGGTGCTGAAGTCTGAATGTGCAGTAAATTCTCCCCTGCTCCCCCATGCCCATCCTGGCTCAGAGAGAGCAGGTGTGGGGGCACTGCCCATTGTGCCCAGTTCCCCTCTGCAGACATCACTCAGAAAAGATGAGTAAGAACTGATCTGTGCTGCTGCTGCTGCTCTTGTCTTTGTTTGGTTTGATTGCAGTGGACAAAAAGAAGTTTGTTTTTTTTCTGACATCCAAGCAGCAGTAGGTGCTTAAATGGCAAAAAATGAACCCCCAGCTGCTGCTTCTCGAAAACTGTTGCACACGTATTTACTGTGCTGATTAAACAGATCTGCTGCTCTGTATTAAACAGGGAATTAAAGCACTGTATTTGCAATTTTGTTACCAAATTACAATTCATAAATATTTGAGAAAATAAGAGCATTTACATATAACATTAGTGAGAGTGCAGTTGTTAACAAAAACTAGAGTACCATGATATAAGTAACAGTTACTTCATAGCAGTATCCTAAAATGACAGCACACTGAATCCACTTCCTCTGTCAAGATATATTTTTATTAAGGGTCAGTATAAACTTCAAAAAAAACCTTGAATCATTTCTGTCACTATCTACCCAAAATAGCAACAGTCTCTACATTGAATGTAGCTGAATTTTTAAATAGTCAGCTTCCAGGCACAACACAAATACCTGCCATTTATAAGGCCATCAGGTAATTTAAATTCATGACAGTAGCTATAAACATGTATTGATGTTTTCAGCAGAGAAACGCAGCTCTGCATTATAGGACTAGATCCTGGAAAATACTGTCTACAATATTTTGGTTCTTTCTTTCATTGTAAATGTAGAAGTATGAAAAACATTTAGCATCTAAAAGTTCTCTATACTTAATCTTTTCCTAAAAAGTAAACTCTTCAGTTATTACTGCAGTAGTGCTTATTTCAAACATGATACTAATTTTCCCAATCAGCATTATCAAGCGCATTCATAAGTGCACACTTTCTAACATAATGCTAAATGGAGCATCCATGTAGTTATTTGAGAGTGAGCAGCACTAGAAAAGCAAAATGTTAAAGAATTTTCTGGACAGTGGAGGTAGGAGTGAAAGATTCCAGATTATGCTAAGTTTTCTGGTCTGCCTCTGTCACCACAGATTTGGTTCTACTTTTATCTGACAAAGGAGATTTTCAGTTATTTTTTCACTCCTTAAACTTTGTTGTGATAGCATTACCTACTGTGTAGTAATGATCTAAACAGTGTATGTTTCAATCCAGCATTTTAACTGTCTTCAGATGTGGTGAAAGCATGACATGGTTGAGCCAAAAATACCCATTAATGCAAGCATAATTTGGAGTATGATTTCTTATGCAAAAATAAGAATTTGTAGCTCCTATATAGAAAATCAACAGGATTATTTTACTTTACAAGACATTTTGGACTATCACACACACACACACAATCACGCTTCTTTCATTTTGAAAGGGACAGTCTTCCACAATGTGCAAAATTAGGCAGACAGTTCCAGTCAGTAAGTCTGTTATGCTGAACTGGTTAGCTGTCCCATTCTCCATTATTCCGATCATTGTCCTCCTCTTCTTCAGAATCGGCAGACACTTTCTTAATTCTCTGCATGGCTGCTTTAATGCTTCTCTCTAGGTCACTAGGGGATCCTTTACTGACATCTTTTTCAGTATCTCGATTCACTTTCCTTAGTTTAACTCCTTGCCTTATGGCAGAGAGGATGTTGTCTTTCACAGAAGCATAGGGGTTTGGCTGTTCCACTTTGCGAAGATGAACTTCACTGCGTTTTAGAGAAGCCAAAACTTCATCCATGGAACCTGCAACAGATGAATCTATTGTTACCAGAAGAAAGAACAAGACAACCACACTTAGCGGTATAAAGCCCTACCCAAGTGCTCAGGGCTCTCCCTTTAATCTGTACTAAAGACAGGAAAAAGAATGGTCTCTTCCAGAACAGACTCTTTCAAGCTTCTGCAACAGCAGGCTCTGGAACTGCTTTTGAAAAGCAGTAAAGCTTTTATATCTTGAATTGAGAATCCAACACTTCTTCAACACTTTACAAAGTGGTCCTCTAAGGAAGATATTATACACAAAGGATGATGCTCTTTTTCATTACAACTTTATGGGCTTTCAAAAAAATTTCACTGAACCAAAAAATCTCCTGCATTCTCCGTTATAAACAATCTTCCATCCCTCCTAGCTTGCTCAGAAGCCTGCTGAGACCATCAATTGCATTTTTGCTCAGCCAAGAGAAAAATAAAAGGATTTGAGTAGAAGGGCTTGAAAGTGCACCACTGAAATCAGTGGGAGCCAGCTCAGGCCCTACGCAGGCAGGTCTTTTCTGTACAGACTTAAAAAACAATTCCCATTTTACAACATGATTTAAATCTCAGGTGTATGTTTCTGAACTTCAGACCATGAAGGGCACCATACTGAGAGAGCTTCCACTAGTCCTCCTGATACACACTAATTTGTGTTTTACTCCTGTTGGATTCTTTGCTGCTTGCTGCAGACTGTCAGACAGGGAGGCCGTGCCCCTGGACAGCAGTTGACTCCTACAGCAATAGGTCCAGACCATCTGTGCCTCACAGCCAGAAGTATTTTTGCCATGCGCAGTGCACACAGGGTTATGTGATTAACATCAAGCACTTGAAATGTAACATTTTGCTAAATCCTGTGGTACCATCAGAGACTGAAAAGGATCAAGCAAAGATCCACCAGGTCCTCTTACAAAGCCTACAAGTAAGAAAGCCTTAAGTCTATTAATGAAATGGGCTGCCTGGTAAAATACTAGTCAGGCTAATAAATCATAAAAAAAGCCTCTCCTGGCTCTTCACATACAAAGACACGAGTAGTCCATAACAAAACCAAACATGTTTACGAAGCTGTTTCAGGAAGTTCCTGTGGCACTAATTTAGCAATTACTATTACAGCTATTAACATGATGGTTTTCTTCAAGAAACTGGTGTAAACAACCAATCAGATCTCTCCATTAAACTAAAAATAATTTTTCTTATTCAAAAATAATGAAAATACATCAATGTTAGGTTGTGAATGGCAGCAATATTAACTACCAGCAAGGCTGTTCCAACAGCAGTCAGACTACTCTGGTGTACAACTCCTGCTGCTAATTAAAGCTTCTTAAGAGTATCCGTGGTAGAGTTAACCCACGGACATCCCAGACCAAAGTCTGCACTGGATGCACAGTAGTTTGTCATGGGAGCTCGACTGCGTATCAGCCCATCGGCTGCTTGTACGTCCCCACAGCTTGGAAGAACTGAAAATGCTGAACTTTCCTTGGTATTTCTGCCTGTGGTTTGCCTCTTAACTGAGAGGATACAAAGGCTGCTTAGATGTATTGTGAAGAGTCTGAAAGAGAAAGGAATGTACCACGTTTAAACACATTCTTCATTCTAGCATAAGCTCCACTGTGAAAAACGACAGAAAAAATTGCTGCCTTCCAACTTAGATCAATCTCCCTGACACAGTCAAAATATCCGCTCGCTTTAGAGATAAAAATAAGCCTGTTAGCAGGATGTAACCGGTGCAGCCTTGGGAGGCTGCTGAGCTCTATTCTCATTCAAACTACTGTTTCAATTGCCGAGTTCAGCCTTCAATTACACCTGCATGATCTTGCTAACAAAGCAAAGGTGTAACAGAGCAGAATTTCTCCCCTAGGAATGTATGCCAAAACTATTCACCTGCCTTTCAAATCCTGGTTGAATCCTACGCGAATTCTTTTATGAAACCTTTATTTAGAAACCAAGCAAATTGTAAGTGGACACGGGCTGTGCACACCTTAGAAATGCAAGCAGCCCAACTGGTAGATCTGTAGTACATAAATCAGAAACACTAAATTGCAGCCTTAATACAACTACAAATTTACCCAGTGGTCTTCACACTGGACAGGTGATTAATCCTCAATCAAAATACCACATTCAGTCAAAGTTCCAAAATTGTGGCAAGAACAAACCCAGTAATAAAAGTTGCTTCTCACCAAACAAAAAGAATAAACCTCCTTTCCTTGGAATTTCTTCTGACACCTTCCTACCAATTGCAGCTGTGGGATGTTCAGTCTCATGAGAAAAGCAGGTCCTGAATTAAGATCTCTACAGAACTATTAGTGCTGTGATTAAGCATGGTTTAAATTAATTTCTAAGGCCATACTTAATAAATATGCAGAGATTCAAGTTCAACTGTGCTAAAAGACTGACCTGTCCCCTTTGACAGCACTTCACAAAACATGCCAAGCCACACACTCCAAGTCCAAGCATCATGAAGTGAAATCATTGTTACTCATTTAACATCCTGAATTATGGTCAGTGTTATTGTATGTGGTTTTTTAGACCAAGCTTTCCAAGAGCTTCATTCTCTTGATCAAAACTACACACTATTCCTGTCCAGAACCAGAGGGAGGGGGAACACAAAAATATAGGAAGTGAAAAAAGCACCAGCCGATGTGAGTCCACTTACCTATGCAATTATTTATAGACGTCCTGGGTGAGTCATCCTGTTTGTGCAGTGCAGGGCTTTCTGAGGGGCTATTGGAGCTGAGGGGAAGTGGTGTATCCTCTGTTGCTGGTGGTGTCTTTAACTGGAGAGGTAAGGGGGGAGGTGGGGGAGGAGGGGGCAAGAGAGGAGGGGGCAAGGGAGGAGGGGGTGGAGGAGGAGGTGGTGGTGGTGAGGATGGAGAGACCAACAGCTCCTCGCTGTGCTTTTGTTGCTCTGTGTCACCACCAGTAAGCTCTGTGTCACCATCAGTAAGCTCTGCGTCACCATCACTAACAAAAATCTGAACAGGGATATCTGCTGGGGTGTTCTGACACAAAGCTTTTGATTCTTTGGCTTCAATCAGCAGTATGCTCTGTGGCTGCTCTGGAGCTGTCCTTGCTCGTGGTGAGGGTGCAGGGGACAGTACTGCTGGGGATGAAGGTGGAGGGGACAGGACTACAGCCTGCTGGGTGATGTTTCGTGGCAACTTGGGACTGAGAGGCTGGGGACGAGATGTTTTCAGAACAACATGAGCTGGACACTTCTGAAAAACAAATCAGAAGGCAGGAGGTCACATGCCCATTGGACTGGTCAAAACATCAATCCCAAAGAGGTAAAAAGTCAGAGTACAGACCTGTCCCACTCACCCATTCAAGCAGAAAATTCAACCTTGAATAAATTTAAATGAATATCAAAGTATTTCTTTCAAAGCCTTTTTCTCACCTATATTCTTTGCAACAGGTTCCACACCTGGAAATTATATTCTTAGTGGATTTAATCCTCTTGACTCATAACACATATACCTATTTTAGGCTATCCAAAACGTTGTCTCTGATTTGGACTGTGCTCACAAGTGAGCTATGACTACTTTCTGATGTTGTGTTTTCACATCATTTAGGACTACTGGAGTTCACAGTACTTGCCTCCCTGAATGCTTTCAGCCTCTCCAGCGTTTTCTGACGTTCCTGGCTTATCCAAGCCTTTTTCTTTTTCTCCTCCTCTTTTTGCTTGTCTCTCTTCTGCATTAAAACACAAGTAAGTGAGCCTTAGTCTGTGAAAACAAACAGCTGGGAGATTCTTCAAGGCTGCAATTCAGTACTCACTATCTGTATGCTGTGATGCTGCTGGAAGCGTTTTTTGCTCTCTTCTGCCTGTTGCAGTCTCTGCCGGTGGCTTGCTTCACACTGATCCTGGGAGAAGAGCAAAATTCAGGCAACTCTCAGTCAGTTCACATTCACTGTGCACCATCTGTGCCATTAACTCCTGTGCAACCATGGTTGCTATTTAGCATTGCCAAGAAAGATGGCTAAGCTCAACTAGTGTCAGATGTGAGACCCTGATGGTGAAGTCTGTGGGAGTCCTTCCTGGCTGAAGCCAGTGGGACCTTTTGTTTTCCTAATTAGTCATATTTTTATTAATGCTGCAGAGAAAATATACCCAGACCTGAATTGACCACTCTGTCTTATACTTTTGCTAAAAAAATAATAGAAGAAATGGAAAAAAAAAACAAGCTGTGAAGAAATGTCACCCAAGTACCAGCTGGAGAGAAGGAATGCAAAGACATGAGGAAGAAGGCAAGAAGGAAGCTAGCAGGGCATTACAAAAATACAAGGCCTCTTTCCCCTGTTTCTTATTTGCCATAGGTCCCAAGTAAAAATGCCAGGGAAACAAAGGCATGGGAAAGCACAATGAATGCCTAGCAGGGGTACTGTCTGTTAGTAAGAAGTGCCACAGAAAAGCTGTAGGCTTCAATATTTTCTCTGGGAGTCGCTATTTGTCTCTGTACAGAGGGGGATTATCCACATGGCTGGACAAGCATTTGCAAATCATCTGGCATTTGGCTTTAGTGTTATATAACCCATAGACAGCAATTAAGGAAATGAAAACAGAAGCAAAAGAAGTGTTTGCCAAGGAAGCAGTTGCAAGCAAGAGACAATGATGGCTAACAAAACATTTCCAATGTCATTCCCATTTTGTCCAGGCTAGTGACGGGTAAAAGGTCAGACAGACTGGGACCCAATTTCTGCTCTCTGCTCCAGCAGGACTGCAGGTGTAAGGTAAGCTCAGCCTACTGGGAAGGTTCATGAGAGTCAATTTGTGTCTTCCTAGTTCTGCTCTGGATAGGAAACAAAAGAAAAACTGCCCTTTGCACAGAACTGAGAGGCTGGAGAGAGAATTGCAGCAGTTAAGTTTTCCCCTTCCCTCTTCAGAGGTAAAAGTATCAGTGTGTGGGCTGTTCAACCACTGCAGCTTCCTTCATGGAAGGCCAGGCTTCCTCCTGTACTGCAGATATTTTGAAAAGGCTGCTAAGGCAAAGCTCCAGCTGGCCTCAACGGGGCTCTGGTAAGGCTTAGCTGATGGGGGAACACCTGGGTCTCCCAGGTAAGTTTGTGTTCTAAGCCACATGCACTTGCACCACACCGCGGAGTATAAAGCTGGCTTAGAATCACATTGCCCCTCTTTCTGTTTGTGGACCTTGGCGCTGAGTTTGAATCATCCTGTATGTTCCACCCAAAGCTTCCCTAATTGTTTCCTGTCCATCCCTCGTGAGTCAAGATATCAGCTAAAGAAAATGCACATCTCCAGGACTGCATTTACTTTTTTGTTCCTGAGGTAGGCTCTCCTCGCACAGACAGTCCCACGCTTTGTCTCCAACTGCTTAGTCTTCTGCCTCAGCATCGTCATTTCTGACAAGTTAGCGTAATGTTGTCCCATTGTCTGTTCAATGACCTTGAGCTCCTCAGGATTTTCACATGTATCATAGTAAACAACTTCATCCTGTTTCTCTAAAAAGGCATTTGGCATTTTTTAAAAAACCAAAAATTGCCACAGTTATTTAAACATTTAAAGAGCTAATGACATTTCAAAAGCCATTGAAGGCAGTGAGTTAGTTATGAGGAAGTGTAATGCTCCAGAGCCGAGCTTGGTCCTTCACAGTCTTATGCAAACATGTCATGTTACTCACAGGGGTGCTTTGCAGGATCAAGTTTATGCTGTTAGCATTTGTTATTTAGCTTCCTCTTTCAAATGTCTCTCTGTGTTTTAACTCCTACCTTCACCAAATGGAGTTTTCCTGGAAAACCGAGGACTGTTCTGATCAACACTGAGTGTCTTATTTTACTATTTACCACATTTTAATTATGCAACAAGCAGCAGCAATGTTTACTTCACAGTGCACATGGTAACAGAATTCATAAGCTCAAAGAAGAACAAGACTGGTGCCTAATTTGCTCATAAATACGTCATGATGAGACACTTAAACTGGCATATAGCAGCATTCAGGTACCATTCTAGCCAAATCACCTCTTTTTGTCATTATAGGATGTATTTTGTAACTTGTACACGTTAGAATAGATTATGATGAATTATAGGACCTATTTCAGCAGGTTCACGATATCCAGTTTCTACGCATAGATCTTGTAACTGTGAGAGCAGTTAAGCACTGTCAATATAAGTTATTCCACATGCTAAACCAGTGCATGCACATATCACAGCTGCTGGCAAGATAAGCAAGCACTGTGGTGTTTTTTTAAACTTGTGCCATCAAATTAGTGCCTAATTAGTTAGAGGACAAAATATCAGATGGTGCCATGGTGCCATGAATGTTTTCCAAAGATGCTTTCTACTGTTGAGACCCAAGCAGTGATATCCTTTTTTTAAAAATGAAAACAGAGCAGACTATATCGCTCCTGTGTTCTGAATATGTGCTTAAATAATTGTTTATTCTCACCTTTTATCTGCCTCTTTATAGTGTCCAACTGTACAACAAGCAGCATCTCTTCATGTTTCAATACTTCAAGCTGTACATTATATAACTCCAGCTGCGTTTCATAATACTGTATTTCCAGCTCCTCCACTACACTTAAGTTCTCTTCTTGTTCACCAAGACTCTCCATCTGTATAGCCCCAAACAAAAAATAAAATAACAAAATATGCACACATGAAACATGCCTGGATGTACAAGTACCTGTAAAGAGCCTGGCCTAACTGGCAGCTGCTTAGATGCTTTGGTGTGGCAACAACAGAGCATTAGAAATGGCTTGGAGCAGAAACTCAGAGCAGCAGAGAGCCTTATTAACCTAAAGTGTAGGTTTCTAAGTCTTTCCAGTCTACCAGGAAAGACTTCATTATAAACCACACAAATGATACTACTCCTGAAAACAATTACATATGGTGCAGTACACTACTCTTGGAAAATAAATATCAGGTACCCCTAGTGGCAGTTAGAGGGCAAATCAAGAAGATCAGAAGACTAATATTAAATATTTTCATTTTTCAGTGTCCTCTGAAAATAATATCTGGGTTTATCTCCCTAAAACTAACAATTTCAAAGGTTAATATCACAAATGCTAACATGACATTTGAACTGTAAAAGCATGTATCTTAAACTTTGCTAAGTGTCCTCAAAAATGCAGGAGCAATTAAAAAGACCCTGAAGACATGCATTTTTCCACAACTTAAAACCATGCTGAAAACCAAAACTGTTTCATAGACAAAGACTTTGAAAGTCTACTCCCATGACCACTTTGGTAGGTTTTGATGAGCCCTTCACAAAACAGTAACAGAAAAGGAGGCTTTGCAAGGTCTTACGAGTTTCTGAATGCCAGTTCTCTTCTGTTTCAGGCACAACTCTCTTGCCCTCAGATGCTGAAGGGTTTCTTTTGCTAACATACATTTCAGGTTTTCTAGTCGTGGCAAAGCTGATGCCCAGGCGGTTTTACCAAATCTTTCCTCATCTTGTTCCATCTGTTTGTGCATTGCTGTGGATTAAAACATTGCAGTAAGACATGAGAAATGCAGTGTACTAATAGCCCTTGTGCATTTCTGCAGTACTAAAAATGCTGATCCAATTAAACAATTTTGGAAGCTTCTTTAGAAATTACAGGATTAAAAGGCTGAATTTGTGATCTTATATATGTAACTAAAATACTTCGTTGTACCATGGAAACATGCCTTAACAGTTGCATGGAAACCTACTCAGCTCACATGCTGAAATCCTTGAGGCTTGCATATTAAGCGTTAAAACTTCCATGGGTTTTGTGCAGAGCTTTGCAGCCATGGGTCTCATGCTTTGATAATATTTATGTGCAAGACAGATGCAAGTTGTAAACAAAATTAACTGAAAGATATAAATCTTAAGTGAATAAAAGGCTTCTTTCTTAAGCTGGACACTCATCCTAACCTCAGGTTCTGCAGATACATAAGAGGAGCTCTCAGTCCCCTAAGTCAAGTATTTACACAACCTTTTGTGTAAATCATTTTGATTACCTGCCAGAGCCTTAACAGTTTCTTTGAAGTAGTTCACAGTGATATCCTGAATGGAGCACACAGCACTCTCAGCTCGCTTAGTCCATTCTTCAGCATCTTTCTGCAAAGCTGCCACTCTTCTAGGCCCCAACTTATCATACTGCAAAGACTTCTGCAAGGACACAAAATTCCCGGTTACCGCCTGGTTTCCACAGAGGTGCAGCTGCACGATAATATACTTGGGGACGTTTCAAGCAAGGCAGAGCATGGTGGGAAACATGAGCTTCCCCTCACCTGTCACAACGTGAATCACTGTTCATGCCTATGTATTGCCTTGTTTCTCATTCTCTAGGCTAACTCAGAACCTTTGTTTCCCAACCCTGACCCCACATTTATTTCTTAAAATATTTTTTAAACTATCATCTTAAAAATCATATCCACCATGACTGTTTTTAGTTGTTATTAAAAGTAACTCAAACCCACTCTTCTATGTGCAATGTTCCCTTCTATTTTTCCCCACGTGTTGACAGCACATTGCACTGTCAGGTTCTCCAGTTTGGCAGTTCTTTCACACAGGAACAGGGATACAGAAAAGAAACATAAGAGAGTATTTTCAAGTCCACAAAGTGTACATGGGTAGAAGACTAGTATTCAAATACTTTTTTAAAACAACTATGTTTCAAATAAGCCTAAATATCCCTTAGAGGTTTTTTTTTAATACAGAACAAATTTTGTTTCATTTGTTCCAATTTTCACTTAAATTTTCAGAACAGGACACTGGATATTTCACCAGGTCAGATTTAGACCTTCAGTATTCAAGCACCTTAGTCTAAACTTAAAACTGTTCTGCTCTTTTTGAGAACATCAACAGCTCATTTTAATTTTAACACACTATTTAAGTAAAAATCAAAACAGTAAATGGCTGCCATTTCCAGGGGCATCACAACTTTCAGCATGTGCTTCCAGTTTAAGATGCACATAAAACTAAATGAATGCACTGACAACTGACATGTTCCTAATCTGTACTTGTAGCAGGTTGTAGCAGCAATAGAAAACTTCTCTGAGTGGGAAGGTCTCCTCTGTCTTCTGGTCTACCAGCACAACTGAATTAACCAGGTGCATCAGCATTGTTGAGGGAGGACATCATCAAAGTCATAAACTTATCCCACTGAAGGGGGCACAACAAAGGCTACTTAGATCTCTGTAAATTCAGCCTCCCAGAGAGTAAACCCCAGGAAGGTGGAGCTTGGGAATATTTTTCTTTTAACTGGGACACTGGTGGGAAGACAGCTGCAGTTTTAGTCAAGCCACTACCAGGGACTCAGAAATCCTCTGAGAGCAGCTCAGCCCTAACTCTGAATTTCTCAGTCATGTTTGATGGCTTGGCAGGGGCGAAAAAAGTAGGTACAGACCAAAGTAAGGAATGTTACGTGCTTTGAGTTTAAACTGCTCCAAGAGCAGCTGGTGCCCTCCTATACAGGTTGGCCTTTCACTCTGTAAAGGCAGACTTACCAGGATTTCCAGTTTGTACAGTGTCGCCAGCTCTCGCATATCTCTGAAGGGCTGCAGTAAATACTGGTAGAATTGTGTTGCCATGGTGACCAAATCCTGATAAGCTTCATCTTCTTTTTCATAAACCTTCATCAAAGCCACCATTGTGTCAGCACTTTTATGCTGCTGCAGAACCTAGTGGGATGAAAGGTAAATCAGACACAGCTGCTTTGCATTCGTGTGTGCTGGATGCTGAGGGGCTACTGGGGGAACGACCTGTAGTTCCACATCCAAGACTTCCCACTGCATAGGAGGTGTATGCCAGGCATTCTGTGGCCACCCCAGCTGAAAATATCTTTGGCACCACCCTGTTAAAGGCACTAATTGCTGCATATTGCATTAGGAGACTGCAAGGAACATCATGCCTAGGGCTTCCACCACAGAAATTCTAATAACTGTGTGCAGATGACTTTGTTTCTGCTTTTTATAAACATAACTGGGAATCTTGGAAAGTTAGTGTACTGCAAGGACAAGCAAGGCATTCTTAAACTAGCTCTTGCATTGCTTCCATAAGTACTAAATGCCTGCTAATGAATTTCTGGATCCAGAATTTCTGACCTCGGGCACAGAAAAATCATACTGACATTTAAAAATAAGAATTCAAAAATATATTTCTACACCAGATAACCCTGCAGTTAAATTCCTTTAACTGCTGTACAATTTATAATAGTTTATTCTAACCTCAGTTCTAATGATATTACATTTTGTAACTCATAATTCTTTCATGGAACTGCTGCCTTCCTAATACACTAGACCCTATTTAAAGTCTTTACTTGCTTCTATGACAAAATACAGAGTTGGGGACTTCCCTTTAATTGCATTTGTTTATTGGCACCAATCAAAGCTTCAAAGATTTTTTCTTTGACAGCAGCTGGCAGAGACTATGGCATGCTCCACATGCCAGGATAGAGTGTGCTGGCTGAGAGAACACAGCAAAGTACCACTAAGAAACACAGACCTTCCTGGAAGGACAGTGTGTGCTCTGCAGCTCCAGGAAGAGGGAAGGGGATGGGAGGGAGGGGTGTGCTACAACAGTGAGGAAAAGCATTAAAAAACTAAGCTTGATTGTGTTGCAACTGAAAACCACTGAAACTAAACCATCATCTTTGCTCTTGCCAGCTGAGTCTGGGTTAAGACAGCAGGAGCAGAATTTCCATGCATGGATGCATTTCCTCAGGGCAAATCTGTGGAAGTCAGCTCAAGGGCATTTCCCACCCATCCTGCCTGCAGGCCTGGCACAGGCAAGACAGGGGAACAAGAGGATCTGAACTGCAGTATTACTGATAATCCCAGATGTTTAGCAGCCCCTTAGGGCTCCCCAGGAGCTTGTGGTAGCTCAGATACAGTTCAAAGGCCCACCTGCAGCAATTCCACAGTCTGCTTTTGCCCCACTACTAAGGCCAAACACAAACTTAACAGTTAACTTTGTGGTTCCCATACTAAAGGCAAGTAGTGAGGGTCATGCTGCTCCTGGAGAACGTTTAGAGTGAGTACAATGGACGTGTTAATGATGTTTTAAAGTCAACTCATGAGACAATTATTCATTTACAAGGGTTTTGGCTTTTTTTTGTTTGGGTGTTCTTCATTTTTCTTTTGAAGGGGTGGTATAGTATGTCTACCATTTGGCCTGTTTTAAGGTAAAATCCCTGCTTTTACACAGTCTCATACTCTTTTAATAGAATTCCAGTTCACCATCAGCCCAACTGACTTCTTTGGTTGCAACAGTAATGTTCTTGTGTTTTTTTTCCTTGAACACACAATACAAGAAGTATTTACACCACACTACTCTCCTCCATCATGTACCAGTATCTTTTATATTCTCTAAAACTAATTTCCTGGCCCAAAGGATGAAGTATTTGAGAAGGACATGGATACGAAGAGGGGAGAAGGATACTCTGGTACCTAAGGCTGGGTTAGTGGCTATTTCTTGAATCTTGCATAACTTGGTCTAGAATGAAATATAATGAACTTATGTCCCTGTTAGGCCTGCAAATACAACACTACTCTATAGCATCTTTAGCCATATCTAAAATGTAGCTGGAAATAGTAAAATAACTGGCACCAAGTTGTACTTGACCCTCAAGCCGCAAACTGCTACACAGCTGTACATGTTTGTGCTGCTTGCAAAAGAGTGTGGTGGCTGGAATGTGTGTATAGCTGGGCTGTGAACTGTTATAGTCAGTGACAGACACTGACTTTTGTATACAACACAGTACACGTTCATGTAAACTAAAGATGTCTTTTTAAAAACAGTGTCTTTCTGAAACAGGAATGTTGTTACAGCTGTTAAACACTGTAATAGGAAACAGAAGGCTAAAGTCAACTGTCTTAACTTTCCTCCAAAGCATGATCACTTTCATAAAATACCTTTCAGCTCACTTTGCCAGAAAACGGACTGGAAACAGGAACTACAAGGAAACTGTAGCAGCAACACACTGGTGAGCTTGAACTTATCTGTAACTCTTGTTTTAACATTCTGCAACTGTGTTACCAGACACCATCCTTTGAATTCATGCTTACAACAAGGGGGGAAAAAAATCCAGGAATACATCTATAACAAGAAAAAACTTAAGGTACTAAATGAAGAAAGGGCTAACATCATTATTTCATCAATCATTAGGGCAGAATTTGACACTTTTAAAAAAATAACACAATTTTTCTGACTACAATACACTTATTTGGCATAGAACTAGGGCAAAGTTTGGTTTTAATAAATAAACCTGACTTAGAAAATTAGCACATGATTGTACTCTCCTCTTCGGTTACTCTTCCACACATTGCACAACACTGCTGGATGTTTTTAGCAATGTGTTTTCGTAGGAGTGCTTACAGCTTAAGCAAACGCCCCAGTGTTCTTATATTGACTGCCCACCTGGAGCCGACTTATTCCCCACTTAATAAAGCTGCACTTACAAGGCTGACGACACTTAGTACTTGAGAAAGTTGACTTGGTGGCTCCCAGGCAAATAAAAAAAGTGTTGTGTAAGCCAAATCTGGACATTGGACAACACTACGAGCAAGATGGTATCAGCGGCTCGGTCGCCCTTGCTCACAGGAGTCTTGCAAAAGAGTTTGCCCCGAGTGACTGAAGCTGCCGCAGCAGCGGCTGCCACGCTCACCGTGCACCTCCCAGGCGAGCGAGGGTGACCTGCAGCACCAAACAGCAAACGTGCTCCTACAGCGTGGGGACCTTTAGGGAGCGCAGGGGGGGCCCGGCAGCACCCTCATCCCGCACCCCTGGGGGACAGTCCCGAGCCCCGGTCCCTCCGCCCCGCCCGGCCCCGGGGCCCGTACCCGCCGCAGGGCCTCCTTGGCCCGGGCCAGGTGACCGCGCAGGGCCCTCCCGCGCAGCTCCTGGAGGCTCTCGAAGTACTCATCGTCGCAGCGGCGGTCGGCGGCGAACAGCGCGTCCAGCACCACGCGGCCGCCGCAGAGCTCCAGGGCCCAGCCCAGGTACAGCTCCAGCGCCCGGCACAGCTCCTGCAGCTCGGCCTCGCCCGGCGCGGCGCCGCCGGGGAACAGCACGGCCCAGAGCCCGCCCGCGGCCGCGCCGGGCAGCGCGGGGGGCAGCGCGGGGAAGGCGGGCTCGAGGCGCGGGCACAGGGCCGACAGCTGCCGGTGGACGCCGCGCAGGGCCGGCGCCGAGAACAGCCCGGCCCAGCTCTGCGGGGCCTGCGCCGCCGCCTCCGCCCGGCCGTGGCAGGTCACGGCGAACGCGCCCTCCGCGCCGTTCCAGCCCACGAGGAAGCGGAGGCGCGGCGGCGGCTGGGGCTCGG
Organism: Lepidothrix coronata; assembly: GCF_001604755.1. NCBI lineage: Eukaryota > Metazoa > Chordata > Aves > Passeriformes > Pipridae > Lepidothrix > Lepidothrix coronata. The sequence goes on from NW_016690191.1 coordinate 7,077,108, forward strand.
CGAAGGCGGTGTCGCGCACGGCCACCCACCCGTCGAGGCTGTCAGGCTGCGGCTCCATCGCGACAGCGGCGACAGCGCCCGGGCGGGCCCGGAGCGAAACAGAAACCGGCCGCGGGCGGGGCGGGGCCACGCGTCGCGTCAGCGGCGGCTCGCGCGCCCATTGGCGGGCGGGGCCGGGGGCGGGGCCGTGACGCCTGAGGGGCGGGGCCGGGGCGGCCTCCACAGCGAGAGTGGAAAATAGACGTGAAAAGGAGCGGGAGGGGCGGCTCCGGGAAAGGTCGTTCTTCGTAGAGTCGTGGAATGGTTTGGGTTGGAACGGGAGCTTGAAGATTGCTTCGTTCCAACCCCCATGCCGTGGGCAACCTTCAGCTAGATGAGGTCGCTCGGAGCCCCATCCAACCTGACCACCTCCAGGGATGGGGCATTCAATACTTCACTGGGCAACCTGTGCCAGCGCCTCACAACCTTCACCCTCAGTAAAGAATCTCTTCCTAGTATCTGATCTAAACCTACTCTCAATTTGAAGCCATTCCCCCTTGTCTTCTGCGATTCTGTTAGGACAAGAGGGCACACTCTTAAGCTGTGCCAGGGGAGGTTTAGGTTAGACATTAGGAAGAATTTCTTTAGAGAGAATAATTGGACATTGGAATGGGCTGCCCAGGGAGGTGGAAGAGTCACCATCCCTGGAGGGCTGGATGTGGCACTTGGTGCCATGGTCTACTTAACAAGGTGTTGCTAGGTCATAGGTTGGACTCAATGAACTCAGAGGTCTTTTCCAACCTGATTGATTCTGTGATTCTTGTCCTGTCACTACATGGTCTTGTAAATAGTCTTGCCCTATCGTTCCTGTAAGTTCTCCCTTCAAGTACTGAAAGGGAAAATTTTTGTGAAATAAGCAGCTACTTCTGCGAGGAGCAGCAGGCAGGAAGCAGGGAACACGCAGTGTTTTGGGAAGGAGCAGCATCCTCGGGTTTGTGCCGCTGCCTGAGGGAGAGCCCCGGCTGCAGGTGGTTCTCCTCCCACCCAGGATTCCTGTAGTCACTGAGAAACATGAGTCCTTTTCGTGTCTGAAGGCAGGTGAAATCCCACACTCCTTCCTCACAATGCCCTGTGCCCATTTGCCCTGACATCCAACTCAGCCCTGAGGTTGCCACACTTTGTATAAATACCACCCAAACACCGACTCAGGGGCCGCTGAGGAGAGCAGTGTTTATATGTTGTCTGTCCCTTATTCAGGCCCTGTGTGCAAGGCTGAATGCAATTCATGGTGCACAGAATGTTATGTTCCAGTCTTTGGCAGCGAAGCTGACGCTGCTAATTTTTCAATAAATTAAGGCCTGCAAGATAGTGTAGTGTAATACAAAGAAAAAATAAGTTCTAATTTGAAAAATTAATAAGATGTCAGACAGCATAAATGTTAACATTTCAGCAGAGGCTGCATCATTTATGTGAAAACATTTCTGCTCTGATCTTACAGATGATGAAGGTGCTGTTAGTGGTAATGAGATCGTGCCTACATGGGCAATTAACTTGTGATTCCTTATCAAACAGCAAACAATGGCACTGCTAGGAATGTGAGAAAATGACACCAAGTTTAATTGGAAAAGGAGGAAAAAGGAGAGCTGTGACAAGATTGTTTCCCCTTGTGCTGTCTCCTGAGCCCAAGACACATATAATGCAATGTTCTCAAATGTGCTTAAAAGCCTCCTGCCAGCAAGGCTGGCTTGGTAGCATGTTCACAAGCAACAGACTGTGTGTGGGTTTGAGCAGACACACAAAGCTCAAGTGCTACAGCAATCAATAATCAGTGCTAATACACAGCCTGGTTTTTATCATATGGACCTCTACTCAGTGTAGACTGGAGGGATATATTCCCATGAAAACCCACTGACCACTTTCTTCACTATAATTAGCTTTCCAGAGGTCTGGCATACACATAGGGTGGGGATGTATGTGTATGTATAACAAGCATATGCAACAGTATGATTTCTATTTTTTTCCTAAATTCTGAATTTTAATATTTCTTTCTAATATATGATCATGATTCCAACTCAGTCCCATAGTAAAGCTTCTGCTAACTTAATAGAGAGGACTTTGCCAGTAAGTGTTTGCAGAGAACAGAACAGACACTTCCATGTAGTTGTGCAGCAATGCTGTAAGCATGTGTCCAGCCACGTGAGTTAGTTTGTGCTGGATGCAGGCTCTGTGTATCCCATACATGATAGTCTGCCTAACAGCCCAGCCTTGGAAATCACACCCAGAGGCAATGACTGCACTCTGCAGGGTTTATTAATACCACCTCCGAAAGTGAGAGGGTGCTCTGGCTTTAGAGAGGGCTCTCTATAACCATTCTAAGTACTTCAGATCCAGGAATCAACCTTCAGAGCCTTTTCTTGGTGTATGACATTCATCCTGGTGACACTCAAGTAGCACACTGCTGAAGGACAGCCGGGGCACATCTATATTTGTGCCATTGCTCATTGCTGGCATGTCCCTATCGGAGCAAAGAGGCAGGCTAGGGTTACTGCAATGCATCTTCCAACTGCAGTCATAGGAAAGTGGCGAGGAATTGCTTTCGTGTGAATTAATTTTTACTAGGGGAAATAGAAGTGAACTTTGATGCCATCTGAGCTATCAGAAGAATTTATGACGTCTTAAGATAGAAGGCAAGTTTTTAGGTAGTAACATTCTTTGTTATATATTTACGATAATTGACGGTCACGGACTTAAACATGCTTCGTGTAATTGTATCTGTGCCTGTAAACTGAGCAAACACTGAGCAATCATCTGAAAATCTTATTTAGGCAGCAGGGTTCCAGACAAACTTAATTATGCTCATTTTAATTTATTTTATTTTATTTCATTTTGGTAGGAAAAATACATGTTAATTCACTTTTCTAATTAGTAGTAGCTTCTAAAGCAAGTCTTACTGTTATAATTATGGTGGGAAAAGCCTTTGCGGGAGCCAGACAACATTTTCTGGTATGTGTCAAGACCTTTTCTCTGTTTAACATGTTAGAATTTGCATGATTTATTTTACTGCCTTTAGCATAAATGGTATTTCTGCCTAACTTCTGTGTTTTTGTCTGTAGTAGGATATTGCTATAGCTGTAGAATCCACACTTTGTCTTCAGTGCCAGAATATAAACGGTGAACTTCTATGTGGGTTTTCTTACACATCTGTAAGGCTGGACTGAGTCAGGAATATAAAAACAGAGAGTGCAAAGTTTCTTGGTATTTTCCACTAGTTCAAGAAGTTGTTTTCTAGTAAGTGTTGATAAAAAGTTTCTGACTGTGTTGACTTTGTTAGCTAAGTAATCCTCAGGAAAATTAGTAAAATACTGATGAAATAAATTTGAGGTAATAGCAACTACTCAAAACTACAAAGACCATAAAAAGTAGTTTGAAAGCAAACTTGTGAGAAAGCTTATCCAAAAGCTCTGATGACACTGGTGTCTGACTGATCTTTTGACTTTTATTTTTCAGCAAAAAAGTGATTTTAAAGCTTTCATATGCTTCACTTATCTAGGACTAGATGTAACTACAGGTTCATTAATATTCAGCTGAAATCTTTCCATGAACTCTTCTGCTTGTGGTAGTAAACTGCTGATAAAACTGATCTGAGTAGTTTTGTAGCCATGATTTCATTCATGCTGGTGAGCAGTGGAAAGCTGTGGGAAGGTTTCAGCTCTGACAGAGCTGACTCTATACTGGCATTATTTCATTGCTGTTGTTAATACAGGCTGGTTGGAAAGAGTGGGCTTGGAGAGTCAGCATTAAAATTGCCTTTGCACCTTTAATGTTGTCCCACGTGCATCTGGGATATGCTTTATCATACAGCTTTGTATGTCACCTCCACGTGCTCTTTTCACACATCCCTCATTGCACACAATGGACAAAATGTGCAAGGTCCGTGTCAGAGCAGACATTTCTCAGCTCACAGGTCAATGACCTGTCTTGCTCCCTAGTTATTGTGTGCTTTATAATGGAGACCATCATTGATATTTTTTCTGAGCTTCTTTTATGTTAAAATATATATTTTTCACAGCACCTGAGAACTGTGAACACCTCCAAAAGGCACTATGTTTTCCCTGCAGTATTTTAAAGAAAGGACCCAAGACCTGGACTCAAATTTCAGTATTAAGAATAGCAACTTGAAAAATCCAGAACAGGATTTTTCAAGGCATTTTCCAGTGTGTTATGTGGCATCACTGGTCACAAGAGAGGACGTCCTACATTATGCCTGACTGACAGTTCAGAAAACACTCTTGACAGCAGCTGAAGGGTGAGCAGACTTCAAACCAGGCCATTTCCAATTGCACAGAACAGCACTAACTGTGCCTGAAGCACAGCTGTAGTGTTGAGCTCAGGACAGGGCTAGTCCATAGTTTGGAAATCAGGCATGAGGGTAACAGATGAGCCACTCAGAAAACAGGATGCACACCAGCGACAGCTCTTTGCTGTGCTTTGCACAGAGGTGAGAAAAAAATAAGCCTCCCATGGCTTCCCTTCAGAAGCTTCACTCAGGAAGTGAAGCTACTGTCTGTGGTCTTTCCTATGCCTACCTCCAGGACCTGGGCAGTCCTCAGCCAAAACTATTCCATCTACATATTTTTAAGCAAGAAAAACTCATGCTTTATATCTAAGTATGTAGCTAAAGATCTTTCTTATCTTTTACAAGATTGAGACTCGACATCTCAAAAGCCTTGCTGAGGATACCAATGTCATCCAGATCTGGCAGCACAAGAGAGTATGAAACTAGTAGCCAGTCACGTGGCCATTCAGCTTCCCCACCAGTCCCAGAGTCTAGTGAGACTGAGTCTGAAGGTTTGATATTTTATCACATGGATCTTTATGGATCAAAGGAGAGGTTTGATATCTTTCCTGAAGAGCTGTCTGGTCGAGAAGACAGATCTCTGGGGGATACAAGAAGAGAATCTGTATTGAGTAGTGAAAAAGTTCAGTGCTCACAAGAAATTGGCTATGACATGGAAAAGGAGGTTGCAGAGCTGGCTAAGATGTATGGACTTGATGAGGATAAAGAAAAAGAGCTGGAGCTTCTTGGAGGACGTGTGGAGATGGAGAGCAGATGGCCACCTGCTCGCACAAAAAAAGCAGGATCACAAGGCTCCACATATAACGCATCAAAAAGCAGCACTTCAGTGAAAGATCAAAGTCAAAGCACAAAGCAACAAGGACTTCCTGGCGAGGCTTCTCAAGATGAAGATCAGAGCAAAACCAGAGCAGATGATGAGGTTGAGAGCAACAGATGGTCCAGAGAGGGGCTTAGAAGTGGCGGCATGTCAGATGAGTGGAACAGTCAGGCTGTCAGTGAGGAGCAGGAGGAGGAGGAAGAGGAGGAAGTGGCGAATGTTTTTTGTTCTACCTGCAAGATACCAATCCGAGCTTTTGACAAACTATTTGGTGAGCACAAGGATCATGAGGTGACTCAACTGCCCAATGCCTTGGAAAGTGAAAAGGTGAGAGTAATACAGGTGTACTGGGGTGCCTCTAAACCACTGTTCAGTCATAATAAGAATCACACTGGGTGTTTTGTAGGAAGAGATTCATAAAAACATGTG
>NW_016690191.1:7085206-7269061 GCF_001604755.1 Lepidothrix coronata
TCTGGGTGGCAGCCAATCATGTTACTCCAAAGGCTGCATTTGGGGCAATTTATGTAAGACAGGTCAACAGCGTGATGTAGTCTGACTCTGGACTTTTCCATCTTTAACACTCTCTCTCTCTCTTTTTCTACAGGCAGCAGTAACCATGGTTGACAGGTAGTATCACAGTCTGGGATTTTGTGTCACCTTTTTTCCTGTTAAATGGACTGGTTATTGGAGATACCTGCATGTTCTGGACTTTGTTCAGGCACACAAATGTTGTCTAGGCCACTAGAGCTATTGAAATATTTAGCATTTGTGTTTTAAGCTGCATCAGGAAAAGTTGCTCTAAGAAGTATAACAGTAAAAACTAGTTCATATCCAATTTCAGGAAACCCAAAAGGAGAGTTAGAGCCTCTGTTAAATCACTGTTTTCATCTTAGTCATAAGGAACTAATTTCACTGACTGAGAAACAGGATTGCTAAAGATCTCGAAAGAAATGCTCTGGATACAAATGGGACTAAAACTGAGCTCTCTAAATAGATTAGTAACAGGCTTATTTATGCATCAATACAGCAGAGTAGAAAGTCAAGCTGTGGGAACTCAAAACAAATACTGAAAGATTTTGGAGCAGTTGGAAGAAGTCTTAAGGCACACTAAACTAATTGCAAAAAACCCACCTCTTTTAATTGACTATAATTGTTAATGAAAACACAGAGAAAAGATACCCCTTTTTTTCAAATTTACGACACCTAGAGCCACAAGGTCCTGAATTAGTAGGTGTTGTAAATTCAAAATAATGAAAATTATGGAGCTAATAGATTACCTTGCACAGAGAGGTTGGGGAGATCTCACTCCCCTGCTCAGTGGGAGTGCAGTATGCAGCAGCCAGCTCACTCATGAGGGGGCACACAAAGGAGGTCCCTCAGTCCCATCAGCATCCAGCTCTCTTTGGCATCTTGGAGCACTGATCCAACGTATCTCCAAGCAACAGGCATGGGGGCCTGAGCTTTGTACAACTATGAAAACAAAATTTTAATGAAATACATGTTAATTTGCAGTGTGCTGTTCTTTTTCTCTTACAAATAGGTATCTCCAACACTATGGTACTTCCAATTAGAAATATATTTTTTTTTCCCTGCAACTACAGGCTGGAAGAATTCTTAAAGCAAGAAGTGAATTTAGAGCTTTCAACACTGCCAGACTTTGAAGAGCGGGTCATAGATTTCTCTGAAGTTGAACAACTCATGAACTCCATTAATGCTATTCCAGGTACTCTTCCTATCTGATCATTATTTCAGACCTATTTACATTTAATTAAGGATATGTGTTAAACAGAAATCTATTACTTCTTTTAAAGGAGAACAGCAAATGCAGGATTACCTTCTCCCTAGTTTTCATTCTAGGGTTGTTTTTTGTTTGCATCTATTTACAGAGACAGTGGCAGATATTTTTGGATATTATTTTTTTCATTTGTTTTCAGTATAAAATTACCAGAACTGCTAAGTTTGGCCTTCCCTGCTTTTGCTGGATGATTTCCTAGAAGACTGACAAAGATTACCCCTTTCTATTGAGGGGTCAGGCATGCTTAGTTGGTGATAATGTGTCTTACCTTGTAGTTGCTTGAAAGAAAGAGAGGAACACCAGACTGCTTTAAATAACCTGCACAGCTTCTCTTGATAACCAGATTTCAGTGCCTTGTTCCTCTGCTATTCAGCAATTTTTTTTCCTATTAACAGGAAACAGAACAAAACACAGTTTTAATTTAAGTTCTAATAACTGAAAAAAAAAAATTAAAATCTTTTCTGGGGCATCACAAATGGTCAGAAAGAGCAGTTTTTATGCACAAATACTGTGTTTTCTTTAAAGTAAAACAGCATTTGTCACTTGTTTGCTTGTGCTGCTGACCCCCTGTTGTACAGCTCTTCCCCCATCCCCTCCAGAGGCTCCAAGCCCCCGGGGGGGTCACAGCAGTGCAGGCTTGGCAGATGTTGCTCACTGGTGAATCCCAGCCCCCAGAGCAGGGGAGGTCGAGTTTACAGAGAAGGGGTAGGCTGAGGCTTATTTATTTTGTTGTTTTCATTTTAATTTGGAGCAAGACTAGTTCTCACACACCAGTAACCTGATTATTATCTGCAACTGTTTATGGAATCAGCTCCTGACTTTTCTCCATGTGGGAGGAATACGACCCCATTCAGTGCCAAGGCTTTGTGCAAACACCTTTGTGAGAGGAGAAGGACAATACACCAGGCTTATACATTCAAAAACTGACCTGTTTTCCCCTCTGCAGCTCCTTGTGCCCCTGTGATCAATCCCCAGGCTCCAAATGCAGCAACTGGCACCTCACTGAGAGTTTGCTGGGGCCTCTTCTCAGATGACACTGTGGAGGGATATCAACTGTGCTATAAACCAGTGAGCAACGAGAGGCACGGTGATGAGCGGGCAGGTAAGGAGGCCTGGACTCAAGGGGGCAAAACCAGCTGGCTCCAAAGTACTTCTGGACTTAATGTGGCAACCAGTGCACTTTCTGTGCCCTCTCTTTGTCACCAAAACTGTCATATCTGCCACCACATTTCCTTCTGGCTTTGTCCCTCTTCCCCTGCCCGGTCTGCCATGCTGCTGGCTGCAGCAGGACCCATCACAGCAGCAAAGACAGGACAGGGCAGCAGCAGGGATAGCAGAAATGGGAAGGGGACAATGGATGGAGTCGGGTCTCAGCAGTAGCATTTCCTTTCCTGGAGGGTGGGCACTGAATTAAGCACACATGTGCTGCATCCAGTGCAAAGCACAGTATTTTTAGAGACCAAATCATCATATTATTGGCACACCCACTGAAATCCCCTTAGTGATTTTACAGTTTATCTCAGTGCTAATAATAGGCTGTAACTCCCTATGATGCACATGCACAAAAAATTAAAAAAAGAACCACAGAACCATCCTAAAATGTCCCACTCTTGTGACAAAGCTGCTTTTGCTAATAAGATTCTTGCAGAACTGCAAAAGTGGAAGCCAGTAGAGGTGGAAGCTGGTTAGTTCAGAAAGAAAAGCATAAACTATGCAAATTTTCTAAGATGAAGAATGAGAAATGGGTAGTAAAATAGCTTCAGCTCTTGTCCCTCTGCTAGGATGAGCTGAGCAGTATCCCTGCAGTAGGAACATGCAGGGTCTTTTTGGAAAAAAAAAATTAGTGACAGATGGGTGATCTTTCTTTCTGAATTTTGGGTTCTGAGTGATGTAGCTTCTTCAGAAGCTGATGTGTTATCTGATTTATGCCTCTTTAGAGGAAGGCATGCTGAAACTGCCTGACAGCTAATCAAAGAGTGTGGAACACAAGGAGCTCTCTTGAACTCAGCACACAAAACAACATGCCTCAAGTCCACTATTTGAGGCAGCTTTGGGGAAGAGTGGGTAACTGTGTAAAAAAGCACTGTAAATGCTTTGTTGTTTTCGTTTCAGAGCATACCCTAAAAGTCAGAGAAACATACTGCACCATTACTAATCTGTTGCCGAATACACAGTATGAATTTTGGGTCAGTGCTTTAAATGCCTCTGGTATCAGTCCACCAAGTGAAAGAGCAGTTTATGTGACAGGTAAAAATATTTTATTCATACGACTATGGGACCTTCCTAGTGAAATTCACAGTCATCTCTGAATTTTATGCCAGTAATACTTTTTATGCCAGAAATACTTTGTTTCTTCTGATGTAAGCCTACTGATTGCATGGGAATTCCCTGCTTTTACTTGGACAGCCTATCAGGCCAGTTGTCCCTGCTTTAGAGTTGAAGAAAGAGAATCAGAAAGACAAAATAATTTCTTTAAATGCAAGGATGCAGACCACCTGCCAGTAAGGCTCAAGTCTCCCAGTTCTGTCAGATGGATGTCAGCTCTCCTTTTATTGGCCTATAGGTATTTTGTGGATTCCCATACTATGCTGTCCTTTGTAACAGCAGTTCAGTCAAACACATTGTGTGAAATCCTGACATCAGATGGAGCAAGCCAGAGTAAGACCTTCAAGTACTGGTTCCAGATGTGTTTGACATCTTAGAGCAGAAAAGAGATGCGTCTTTATGACAAAGATAAAACTAATGATAGAAAGAAAACTGTTGTGTAATTATTCTCTATGTTACTACTCTGTGTAATTCTCTTGGGACATTTATAGTCCAAATTAAGTATTTAAATGCTATTGTTAATTGCCCTGCCTGCTGTTTGTTGTCCATTGGGAAGCAGGTTTCTTTAACTATATAGTATTAGTAAACAACTTCGTTCTATTTTTTTTATGTCTTCAAAGCATGTTTGTTGCAAACATCTTCAAGCAACAACTTAGAATTGTTCTTTTGCCTACCTTTTAGCTCCTTCACCACCTATCATAAAGAGCAAAAAGATCCGAAGCTGTGAAAATGCAGCACTGGTGTGCTGGGAATCTGGAGACATTAACCCTGTCGATTCCTACACGGTTGAACTGTACAAGCTGACAGATGAACCAAACGATGATACTGTTACTGAGTGAGTTACTGGTTTTTTGAGTCCCATGACCCTTTTGTGAATTTACCTGTATAAACGTTCCTCTTAGTAAAATTAATTGTATAAATGTTAATAAAAAATTACTATATGGGAATGAGCACTGGTATGGGAATAGAGCAGAAGCACCTGCACCTGTCACAGACTTGCAGGTCTCTTGGCCCTGTTACTGTACAAGGTAGAGTGCTGATGGGTTACAAAAGAACCTGATCATATAATTTCTTCTTTGTTGTTCAGAAAAATAATCTCAAAGGCCTACCTTTGTTTTCTACCCTATAATTTTCCATGGATTTATTTTCTGTAGATCTATTGTTGGGATTCCTAACTGTGAAGTCCTAATTCACCTCCAACCAACACAAAGGTATCACATCTGTGTTAGAGCCCAAAACCTAGGTGGCTCCAGTGAAAGAAGTGAACCTGTCCTGATACACACCACAGGTACTGTACAGCTCAGAACAACTCCAGCAGCTTATTGTTGCATTTATTATCTCAACAGAAAGATTCCTGCTGGTTTCAATAGCCTCTGGATCAGGTTTTAATCTCTTACATCTAATTAGACACACCTGGTAACCTTTGAGGAATAAAAAACCCAACTTTTTGTAACAGTAAGTGCATTGCTTTAGCTCTGTAATTTAAAAAATATTTCTGTCCAGTACATTTGATACTTGAAAGTTACTAATTTCTAAACATTTTAAAAGACAGTATCAATCCAACGCCCCCAGATATTGCTAGCTTGCCAAGTACTGACACACCAATGAGGAAAGTTGTAGTGTGATTTTACTTTACCTCAGAGATTTCCTTGTAATGATGCTACTGTTGGAAAGTATGGCTGAGACAGCACTTTCCAGAGTCATTTGGGTATGCAAAAATCTTCCTCTGTATTCATTAGAACATCTCCAGCTTGACTGGGGAAGCTCCAAGGGGTGGTTCTTTTTATTTATCAGGAAAAAGGCAGTCCAGCTTTCAGCTGGAAGCTTTGCTTTTGGCAACTGACACAGCATTAACAGCTGCTCCCAGTGCCACACTGCACAAGGATTAACCCACCCCAAAGGGAAGTTGGAAGCCCTTTCCCCTTCCAAACATCTAATTAAAGCTCATTTTGATGACTTAGAGGCACACACCTGTTTTCACCTTCATCAATGCTGAAATGACACTGCAACTTCACTAGTTTGTCTCAAACCTCCCACATCACTCAGATGTATTCACACCTTGCTCTTACCTTCTGTGAGAGATTTGCAAATTGCATTTATTCAGCAAGCTGACCACACAGCCATTAACTGAAAGGTTACCTAAAACCCCTGTCTGCTACACATCAGTGACACCACAGAAAAGAAATCCTCATCCTCAAATCCCTAGAGAGGTAGACTGTCATTATGTTACCATCATTTGTGTGCATTCCAACTGCTTAAATCAAACTCAATATTTGAAATTGCCCATTCTGTTTGCACAGCATGTGTTTGTTTTCAGCAGCACATGCCTGTAATTGCCCTGCCATTGTTTGTATTGTATTTGCATTGAAGTAACTTGCAGTTTGATTATAATGATTTCATTTGGGATTAGCATGGGGAGATTTATCATCTCCGAGTCGAGTCTACATTATGCAAACAGCTGATGCAAATTGATCTGTCAACTGCAAGAACCCTCCTCCAACACTGTGAATGACCTTTGGTCCTTTCTGGGGTGGATACACAAGCACCAACCACAAACAGCAGCTGTGATGGACGTGGCTGCTCATCCAAGCGCAGTGTCAGGCCGGCTTTGGGAAGTCTCCGCAGGAGGAAAGGCAGAGGCACTTCTACCCTGGGCTGGACTTACCTCTCTGAGGGCTGATCTGACAAGGGATCCCTTATCTTCAAACTTTGCCCTGCATTTATATGGAAGAGTGAAGCCATGGAGAGGCCTTTAAGCCCCCTTTCTCCTTTCAATGATTAAAACCAGATCACTTCAGCTCTGAGGAAAATCACTTGAAACCAGACAGTCCATCCCATCTTTGAATAGCCACTTCCTGTGCAATGCCCGCTGCTTTGAGCCCTGGTAGGGTTCAAAACCAGGTTAAGCCCCCTGCTTTTCATAAGGCTGAAACTAAACATTGTTAAGATGTAAAACATCAATTATTAGAAAAAATTTCAAATAGACAATCTTGTCCTCTCAGTGTCAGCCACAGATTCCTCCAGAGCACTGGTAAATCTTTTTGGAGATCCAAAAAAACATTTCACCACACCCTTGCTGTAAATCCTGATGCTATAAGAAGTTTCTGGAGTTATCCTCAGGCATTTTCTCTTGCAGGCACCTGCTTCTACCTTAATGAGGACACAGCCCATCCTTTACTGGCAATCCTAGATGATGGATTTACAATTTCATGCGATGAACTGGAAAACCCAGAGTGTGATCTGCCCGTCTATGATAACAGCTTTACAAGGTATACTGAAGCACTTCAGTTTGGGTTTTTTAACAGATGCCAGGAAATGTCTAATGGGGCTTTCAGCAGCTCTTATTAATTTTGTGAGCTGAAATCTCTCTCTCTAGCTGCTCTTTGGAACTTAAGCACCACTTGGAAGTTAATGCAAATTCTTAAAGAGGATTACAGATGCAATAGCCACAATTACATACAAACCTGCTTACATGTTTGGCACATTGAGCTAAATTTTTTAAATGCCCCCAAAAAAATGCTAAGGAAAGGAGAGGGATCTGAAAACTTAACTCTTGCTGAAAGACATAACTGATACTATTTGGACTGACAGATTTTACTTTCAAAAAAGAATTAGGCCCTTTGCCATTGAAGTGAGAGACTAAGCTTGCCAAAATGCATGCTACCAGTCAAAACCACAGAAACAGCACATAACTAGGACAGGCATCTGCAGACACAGGATAACAGAAGTCCACAACTTAGTTCCTCCATGGAAACGCAATGTTACTAGAGAGCTCAGTAGAAAAGAGTCGGGAAAACGATCATTCTCTTCATTAAAGTCATCATGATAAGCTTGAATGGGATTTCATCTCACTTCCACAGAGTGCTTTTATGTTTCACGGAAACAGCCAGAGCTGGCACTTATCTCATTCTAAGGCTGAGGTTTTGGTACCACTGTGAACTTTCAGAAGTCTCTTTCATGCTAAGATACAGCTCTCATTACTATGGTCATTTTTGTTCACAGATTTTTACCCATCCATTTTGCATCATTCCTTTTCCTTCTCAAGCTGTAGCAGCACAATCTCCACAAGTCCTGATTTCAGCAGCCTTTAAGCTATTCCCAAGACATCTATGTGCACTTGCAGTGAACTGTACACTTGCTTTAAGCAACTGCTGCTGCAGTGGCAGAGCAATGCTATCATGCTGCATGTACCCATCCTTACACACCAGGCCCTCTAAATGCTGAATGCAGCTCTTTTTCAGCATTACCTAGAGGCTCCAGAGCTGTGTCTGCCAGCAACATCCTTTGCCTTTGTAACTTAAAAACTTTAGACCCTGTAACAGTAACATATTGGTTGTGTGTGTTTCAAACTTGCTGTCCCCTGTGACAACAACAGCTAACACACCATGTACTTTTCCGGAGAAAAAGCTGAGGTGTAGTCTTACAGGATTCATATTGTCCTCTTAAGTCAAGTTAGGGTGTTTTGGAAGCTTTTACCATGGGTTATTTTGCCCAACTTCCTGGGTTCAGAACTTATGCTTTTGCAGACTTGCATCTTCCAAGCACCCATTTCCTTTGACTCCAAGACTGTACCAGTAAATCAATCTGAAGGGTCTCTCTGTGGTACATTGTCTTTCCTACACATCTTTTAAAAGAGTTATCTTCTACATGGTTCCTATCATACATGCTAGGAGCCACAGTCCACTGTTAAAAACTTTTCATGGCCCAGGTACCCAGCATATTCCAAGTTCTCCTACCTCATTCAATTCTTCCTGATCTCTTCAAATACAGTGTAGGAAGGTCTCCTCCCCCCAGCTGCCCCAGGAATTTCATGCTGTTACAGTGCTCAGTCCCTAAATGGTGAGTGACATTTAAAGCCCTGGGCTGTTTGGGAAGAAAATACAAGATATGTAGACTTTTTCCCCTGCTATACTGGGGTTCACCATAACACTCTCTTTTCTAGCAAGTAATAGCTTTCCTAGAAGACCCAGTCATTACAGGATGCTATTCTGAAAGTGCCCAGGGCACTCATTTATACAAAGCTACCCACAGGTAAAAACAAGACAAGTGCCACAAAGAAACCTGCAGGTTGTTTGTCAGTTCCTCAACATGGGGAATTTGCTGTAGTCAAAAATCCACACTGCACTGCCAAGGAGACAGCAAAAGTGGCTCTCACTTATTGATCTGTAATGTCCAGGTATATACATACCTAAACATTATAAAGAGCACTAGAGAGGCCCTGCCAAAGCACATATTCCTGTCTGTCTCCCACAGATGTATTGCAATCCTGGGCAGTCTGATCCCATTTCCAGGAAAGCATTACTGGGAGGTGGAAGTTGAGGAAGATACAGAGTACAGAACTGGTGTGGCTTTTGAGAACACTCCAAGACATGGTCACCTGGGGGCAAACAACTCATCCTGGTGCATGAGGCATATCATCACACCATCAAGGTAAGGCTGTGGAGGCTGCAGGTCTCCTACAGGAACACCTCCCACATGTACATCTGCAGGCAGAGCAGGAGAGATTTCATATCAGCCCAGACCAAACACTTAACGAGAGGCCTCTGACATTCGATCAGTGGCACTGTCAACTGGTCTTGGAAGGATTCTGGAACGTTTAAGTAAATCCTCCTGCTTAATGACATTCTCACATTGAAACAGGCAGTCTCAGGGACAAATCTGAATAAAATCGGAGTTACACAATTTAGCTGTAAAGGCTACCAAAACCCCAGTGGGAAGACAGAGGTAACCCAAGTTACCCAGAAACTCTGTATCTGGCTAAACCCAGTTGTACCCAACTGGTTTTGATCTCTTCTATCTATGGAAGTAGGTCATACCTGTCTGCAGAAATGCCAGTTCCCCTCATGCCTCAGTTGCACTGCTGGACACTATTACATTAGCATCATTTCCTTTGACTCTCATGAGTGATCTGGGCACCCTGTGAAGCATCCAGGAGCAAGAAAACAGTCCCATCCGCAGGCATGCCTGAGCATTGCCTACTGCCTGCCTGGATGGCTCAGTGCTCAGCCAGCCAGAGGTGCCAGGGTGCTGCTGGGTCCCCCTGAATAGGGAGATGGGACAGCACCCTGCACTCAGCAAATGGCAAGGATGGAATAGCAAGGGCCCAAATCTGCCTGTCCTCTGCCTGCCGGTACAGGGAGGTTTTAGATGCACTCAGTTGGCTGGAGCCCTCACTCCTCCCCAGCACCCGCTGCTCTGGGCTGCCCAGCAGGGCAGCAGCTGCACAGCCAGTCCTCAGCAGTGCCAGCATCTGCCTTCCACGCAGCAGGAAATGCTGCTTCTAATGAGGAATGCCAAACCCACCACAGCTAATGATACACTGCAGGCAGGCTAATTGGATTTCCTTGCTACTTTGAGCAAAGAGGTACTTGAGGTTTGTTGTCATTCTTCTGGAGCAATAAGCACGGACTCCAGAGAGAAAAGGAAGCTGGGCCATTGCTCAGCTTGTACCCACTTCTACAGGGAAATTGTCTCAGGTTTGAGCAATGTGGGTGGAAGAGGTGGGTAGTGAATGAGTGGCCCTTAGAAAATGCCAGATAACTCATTCAGCTGAATAAATCTCATTTCTGCTCAGAAAGGCACGTCTCATACATCTTTTTGTTTGCAGCATGCCACACTAGAGAGTTTGAGTAACTGTTTGAGTTAAACTAGCTGTTTGAGTAACTGTTAGGGGACCTCAGCATCACTTAGTGACTACATGGGGAGGGCTACCCTCATGACAAAGCTGTTTACATGCAGAGCACCCTCCTGGGCTCCAATAATCCACAGTACAGGAATCACAATCACTGTAGTAAATGAACATAAAGACTGAAATTTCCCCATGAACACAGGCTGAGCAGGGAGGTCCTGTAGGAAAAAGCAGCCAAAACCATAATTTAGACAGTGGGGTTTGACAAACGATGTCCAACAGCCTGGAGGATGCTTGACCATGCTGTGCATCAGGCAGCCTCTGCCCCAGGGACTACAGTCCCTTGCTGCTGCTGTGAAGGTGGGCGTGAGCAGTTCTGTAACACCAGCAGGAAAGAGGGCTCAGCACCACAGGCCCTTAGGGAGCAAGTGGGCAGCATGGAAGTGCCTGGAAGGACAAGATTGAGTCACCTCACCACCCCCTCCATGCCAGGGCCCACAGCTTCCCAGGGGCAAGTCTTAGGAGATGACAATCAATGGTCTTTCTGGGGCAAACCCAACTGGCCTAAAAGAGCACAGCTCCTTCATGGAGAAAGGGACAAATTCAAGCTAAACCTAGGGGCAAGAGTGCACCCTTTGATTTATAGGACACCCATGCTGTCCTCTGAGGCATAGAAAAAGCCCAGAAAGTTCCATCTTGTGCTCT
This sequence comes from Lepidothrix coronata, assembly GCF_001604755.1. Classification (NCBI taxonomy): domain Eukaryota; kingdom Metazoa; phylum Chordata; class Aves; order Passeriformes; family Pipridae; genus Lepidothrix; species Lepidothrix coronata. The sequence continues at coordinate 7,096,189 of NW_016690191.1, forward strand.
GACCTTGTCCATTCACAGCCAGACTGGGATCTGAAACAAGCTTAGACAGGCAGGTGCAAGAGCTGTGGGATACGGCTGTGTGGAAGCACAGGGACACCTCCCCTTGGCAAACACAGCCACTGCTCAGCAGTGTGGATGGGACTGGGCATGCAGGAGGGACAGGACTGTGAATTGGGAAGTATATCCTGGAACACATCTGTGTGCTTCCCTTTGAGAGTAGTTCAGGGTGCCCTCAGGTCTTTTGTGTTTCTTGCCTACAGGCACAAGTACGAGTTCCTGCACAGCGGGATGACACCAGACATCAGAATTACTATTCCTCCTACAAGGATTGGCATCCTGCTGGACTACGAGAACTGCAGACTGTCATTTTTCAATGCAGATATTGCCCAGCACCTTTATACATTCAACTCACGCTTCCAGCATTATGTCCACCCCTGCTTTGCTTTGGAAACACCTGGTATCTTACGGATACGTACTGGAATTACAACGCCTCCGTGGACTGCCCTCCTATAACCTGTGTTCTGCCACTACCACACCTACATCTGCCCTCTTTCAGCATCAACTGCTCCATCACACTCCCTGTAAACCAGCTGTTTCCCAAGAAGAGCAAAGCAACCTGACCCAGATCAACTGCCAGGCCTGAGCCCTTACGAGTTACATCCTCTTAGGAAGGATCTTAGCAGAAAGCCACTATGGTCACAAGATCCACCAGATCTCAGAATTCTCCACTTAGAAATAGATACCATCCTTCTCAGAGGTGACACTGTCATCATGCAGCAGTGGTAGCTGGATCATTTGCGTGATCACTTAGGTGACCCCAATACCCATCTGATGCCCAGGGAACTTCCCAGTTCCAGAGTAATCATTAATTCTACTCCTGAGGCTGCTGAAGAGCCAAACATTCAAAGAAAAACAAAAATAGCAAAAGGCATGAACAGTGTACAGCTGCTAGAGCTGAAAACACTCCAACCATGAAGCTGATCTCACAATCAAGTTTTCTTGTTGCTACATGAAGCCTGTGACACGAGATAATCAAATACGCCTCCCCTGTGTGTGAACTGTTAGCGCCTACATACCCAGTGAGGCTTTCTGAAATACCCAAGCATGCACTACAGTCTCAAATATAAGACACTTTTACAGAATGCCCATGTTTCTCATTCATTCATCCAGGGAAAAAAAACAAAAAAACAGGCAGGCTTTTTGCAGTGCTCCACTACCCTTAAAGAGAAACCAAAAGCATCATTTTTATCTGTTTCTTTTTAGCTATGCTCATCTCCACTTGGGTGTAACCTCCCTCCACCCTCACAGATCTGTTCCCCCCCTGAGCACTGAAGAATTCTCACCCCAGTGCTGTGCCCTTGAAGCTTTGGGTATCCATGGGGCTGGAAGCACTCTGGCCCAGCACTCAGTTGAGATGTCCTTGTTTAGGCTTCATTTCCAGACACCAGATGATCAAGACAGCTCTAAACAGCCTCATCTGTGTATGTCAAAACTACCTGAGCTCAATGAAGAGTCATTAACAGAGAAGCTTTTCCACAGATTTATTGCATGTTCATTACAAAATTCACTGATTCAAGTTTCCATTCTAGGGGATAGCCAGGAACAGGCAGGGGCCTCTTCAATATACAGGGTCTCTACAAATAAATGCTGCTGGCAAAACTAAAGAGATTTGACATAGAACTGTGTATCAAAAGCTTGTCTGTTCTTTCCCAAATAGCTTCAGGCCTTCAGAAACCATAAAACCAGGACTAGAATACCTCACTACAGCAGTGATTAGGACCATCTGCTCTTGGATTTCTATTTATTTTGCAAGCCTCAAAAGATGGGTTTAGCAACACTGAGCTATGCAAGTTCAGTCTCATTTCTTAGCCTACCCAGAATTCAGCCATTTCCAGGGCAGAAAGGGTTGTTTGGGTCACCCTGTGAGACCCCCTCTAAGCGGGCCAGAGACTTTCAGTTGCTATGTCTGGCAGTGAGCAAAGGAACCTGTGTTCACCACAAACAGGTAACTCAGCCAGCAACCACTGCCAGTGCAGAGGGCAGGAGGTGGCCATGCACCCCGGTGATCCTGGCACAGCTATACCAGAGAAAGCAGCTCCTGTGCTGGGGAATGAAGTCGAGAGAAAGCACTGTTCTTTGCTAAAAAATGTACACCTTGATTCTGTGTCCAAATTCCACCCACTGGAACATGTTTTACCTGTATCTGCCAGAAATTGAGAGCCCCACTCTTCTTTTCAAGTAGATACCTGAAAGAGTGTAAAACGCAGGTATCCGAGTAGAGGTGTGAGGATGTTTGAACCTCCCAATAAAGCCTTTAAGACACAAAGGCTGCCAGTGAACCCACCATTCTGCTCCCTACAACCAGCTTTCACCTCAAGTGTTTAAACCACAGCTGTATCCTGGCACCAGGATTAGTCTTTCACCTATAACCCAATCCAACATACTTTCCAACTGGTGAAATGAACTGGGAATCCCCAGGATTTCCCAACCCTCTGGCAGGACTGTGCAAGGACACCCTTGCAGTGGGACTCTACAAGTACCAAACAGTTCTATTATGTTCCCAGCTCGATGAATCTGTTGGAGAACGCAGGCCTGACGGCTGACTAGCCTGCTCAGCAGAATGACTCCAGTGGTCACTACCAGGCATGGTACAGGACAGCTAAGGCAGCAACAGAACTATCTGAAAAAAGAACAAATAAGCAATAATTGGCTACTAGGTTAAAAACAGTAAGGGAAATGAATTTGCATATTTCTGTTTAATAAAAGCTTCTCCTTCCTCAGGAATCCCTTAAATATTTAAGCAGCAAAGGAAACTTGGACAACTTGAATTTTTTCAAACCAGCTCTTGCTGTGAACAACCTCTATATAAATCCTTTATAGAGAGACCACCACTTCCACTACAGTTGATCAGACCAGCACGACAGCCAAGTTGGAAATTCACATCAACCCCATCTCTCTGTGTAAGCCCATCAGAAGAGCAAGACATCTCTAAGCCTGTGAGTGAGGGCCAAACCCTGCACAGAACTGGAAGCTGTATTTTACAGTGAAAGGCGAGTTTCCTACTGAAGCCAAAGGGCATTAACAGGTCCAGCACGGTGCCCTGGAGCAGGATAACACCAAGTGTGTCTGGAATCCTGGCTATATCACTCAACTTGGGAGAGCTGTGTTGAGCTGTCAATCCGAGAGCTATTTCTCCACATTGAAAGGTATCTCAGATGAGGCAAAATCAGTTATCTCTAGCCTGTCTACAGAACTCTGGCTGAACTAGATCATACAGAAGGGCAACAGTCAATTAAAAATCAGTTGCCCTTGTCTCTGACGTTACGTGCTGCAAGATGCATTTTTTGTGGTTATTTTCGTAATATTTTTCTTCCTGGTCCTTGTTACTATGTGCATTTACTGGCAGAGAGCAGAATTCATCCTCTAAGAAGGACACGAGCTCATGCCTAAAGCTCTGGTATTGGCCAGCTGAACCCCACAGGCTGCCCTGATGTGCAGAAGTGATCCATGCATCCTTGCAGAGCTTGAAACAGCAGAGACTGCTAAAGGCCAGAATACCCCCAACCATGCCTCACCCAGCAGCTAACTGGGGACTTTGCCAGGGCTGCCCAAACCCCTTCAGAGTGGGCTAAAAGAACCACTTTTTCCAATTCCCTTCTATTCTCTGTGATTTCAAATACCTGTACATGTTGTTGCCACTGGAGGGCATCATGTGAAGCCCTTTCCCAAGGCTGCACCAGTTCTCGGAGTTTACACCAACCATCTAAGGCTGAAGACAGAGTTTTCAAATTGGTTACCATAATCCTTAGGCAAGTCCAGTGTCCCTCCTCACCCAGTGCTGGAGCCGGGAACAAAGGGACCCATGGGCCTATGAGCAAAAACACACGAGACAACTTCAAAAGCAAAAATACAAGAGAAAACACAACAGTCCTGAAACATGCTTTAGTGTGTTTGATTCAAACCAAAGATCCCCACCATTTTCTACAGAAACACATGACTTTTAACCTGATCCCTCTCACTGCTATTAAAACTTTGTAGGTAGATGAAGTAGGCCCTGACTTTATCTCACAGGCAGGCCTTGTTCTTCCACCATTTAATTTAGGAGGATAGTATCAGTGGAGTCAATATAATGCCACTGGCTCCACTTTCTTAGTCCTCCAGATGAATCCCCATAAAAAACTCTGGGAAAGTCTCAGGAGTTGACTGCACCCTCCTAAAGGAGACCGCAGAGCCTAACCATTCAGCTAGGAGGGCAATTCCCTTGTTCCTGTCCTCAAACTCTGCTGAATCTTTTTAACTGCCCACCTCTGTTTCCCGACAGGAACTGATATTACTCACTAGCAGTGCACAGCAAATCTGCCAGGGACCATGCAAAGGTGAGGCCCTGCTTCCTGTTCACCTCAGCACCTGGACTCCACTGCACAGTCCTGGGCCAGCCCAACACACAATGCTGCCTTTTTGTTGAATTTTCTCTTCATTGAGGTTATGCTGCCGTGCTCAGTTGCCACTGGGACTCAGTTGTCCAGGCCAGCTTACTTTTAAGCTTTACTTGCTCTGATACAAGCAATATTGAGACCCGAACTGCATGTAAAATGGCTGCAAGGGGCTGCACGCTCTGCCAAAAGGGTGCGCATCCCACAGCTGGCTCTGAATAAAAGTGGGTTTCTGCAGAGGGAAACCTGCGGCTTAAACAGCAACAGAAAGGCAGAGGCAGCCAAAAGCAGGGTCTCGGTCTACATCACAAAACCAGGGGCAGGATGGCCCACGCTGCCCCAGCTACTGCCCTGGCCATGTGCGGGCGGGCGGGCAGCGCTTACCTGCGTCCCGGGCACAGCGTCGCGGGCGGGGGCGGCTCTTCACCGGCCCCGGCCCGGCGGGGGCTTCCACGCGGGATGCACATCAAGGCGGCCGGTCCTGTGAAGGGACACACGGGTTACGGGGACAGCCGCGGGCAGGAGGCCGAGAGCGGGTAGGCCGCGCCTCGGCGGCGCCACCGCAGAGGGACCCGCTCGGGCTGCACGGACAAGGGGCCCCCGCTCCCCGGTGCGGCCCGCGCTCCCTGCGCCGCGGGGCCTTTCCGTGCCCTGCGAGCGAGCGCGGGCAGGAGGCCGTGCTCGAGCTCCGCCGGCCGCCCTCGAGCACCCGAACCCGCCGCGGGCAAGCAGAGGAGCCGCTGCGCCGGAGCAGGGCCGGATTTCCCTCCCCGCCAAGAGCTCCCGCCGCCTCACCTCGCGCCGCCGCCATTTCCGCGCAGGGGCCGCCCCGCGCCTCTCCCGCCCCGCCGGCGGGGCGGGGGCTCGGGCCGCGGGCGGGGCCGGCGCTGTCCCCGCTGGGACAATCGCGCTCTGACACCGGGTGGGCGCTGCTTTTCATCCTTCTGTCGGGCTGCGCCGGGAGCCCTCGCGTTTTACCCGGGTTGGGAGCTCTGTGCCGGCCCTGCTGCCGCCCGGCCCGGCGAGAACTGACTGGCCGAGCCGAGCCCACCACACTCGGCGCTCACTTGGGCCCTACCTGCTCCTCGGCTGCACCGTGGAGCGGCTCCTCCGGCGATGGCTCCATCCGTAACTCACTTGTTGCCTCCAGCCAGCCCTGTCCCAGATGCCACCATCCTGCACAGCACCTGCCGAGATTGAACCTCTCCATTCCTTCCCATAACATGTTCTCGATCCTGCAGGTTGAAGCCCTGCTGATGGGCAAGGGGTTTCCTTCCCCCTGGGCCCTACTTCAGGCACAGCCCTGGCATGGCTGAGGAGGCACCAGCCCTCGGCAGCCGCTGGGTCTCCATCAGCAGGGCTAGGGGCAGGACAAAGCTCCTGAGGTTTCTCATTGCTGGGATAAGTGTTCCACAGCTCCCAAACCCACCTGTGTGGGCACCTTCCATCCAGGCTGGGCTGGGCCAAAATACCTCTCTTTGGAGGTATTTTGCATTCAGTTGGATACACTCAAGTTTTCTCTCAATATCTAACCAAAATTCCTTATGTTCCATCTACAGTGTTGCAAAATGCATTGTCAGGTGATGCCTGGGGTCACACCAGCACCTCCCGCCCTGTGCTCCTGTGCTCACCTGAAAGCTGCAGCCGGGCTGCTGGAGTAAACCTTGTTACTTTGCCTGTGCAGTCAGTCAGATATATTTCATGGTCTGCATAATAAAATGCTTGATAAAATAAACATTGAATAGACTCGGCTCATCTGAGTCCGCAAAGCTTTGTTGTAGCAAGAGTCACTAGCAGCCCTGCTTGCTTTCCCTCCTTTGGTGTGGCTTTTCCGGCTTTCAGGATAGCACCTGATGCTTTTAACATAGGTCTGGGCTTTGGGAGAGCCTCAGCATCCTCAGATAAATTGCTCCGTGTCTTACAGGTTGGCCCATGAACAGCCAGCCCAGCCCAAAGCCATATGTGCACATTCAGCCCTTTCAGTCGCAGTGCATGGTGAGGAGTACTCAGCTGGTCATGAACCTGCAGCTCACTCTCTCCTCTGGGCCAGCTACACTCCTGGGTTTCACTGCACTCCTAATTCCTCAGGGCCTCCCAGGACAGCTGATGGCAGGAAAAACAGCCACGGGAGGGAAAGCTGAGGAGGGGATGGTTGCTAAGGCTCAGTGCAGAGGCAGCCATTGGAGGCTGCTGGGCTTCTTCCATAACTTTTTATTCTTGCAAAAGGCAAAGAAGTAGCCAGAGATAAAGAGCAATAGCTGTAAACCATCTCTCCAGTGTCCATATTCTGGAGGTAACAAAGCTCTGCTTGGCCTCACCAAAAGAAAAGCAAATTGTTCATCAGACTCCTCTTCCAAGCAAAGTAAACACTTTGCCTCCTGCCCTTGCAGTGGCTTATCAAAGAGCAGCATCTCTTCAAAGCATCTTTCAAACCTGGGCTAACTACTGTGTGTGCTGTTATTAACTGGAGGCAATTTGGGAAGGGGAGGTAGGGGGCTTTGATTACTCTGACATGAAAGCTTTAAAGAAGAAAAAGTCATAATATCGACCTGTGACGCCATGGCATCCAGACAAAAGCCTAGCTGTCATTTTTGCCTGCAGAGCCTCACCAGGACTTCACTGGCCTGACTTCAGAGAAGCTCAAGCCTGATCTATGAACTGTGTTTATCTCCCTCAGGTCCCACAGAGCGTGACCTTTCCTCCTCTCCAACACCCCAGAAAGGCAGGGAGAAAAACTCACAAATTGCTTCTCATACATGGAAGCACGTAGTCTACAATGATGATTTATTAAGCCTAAAATTTCTGAGCATGCCCAAAGAGATGACTCGTATTGACATACAGGAAAGGACACTTAAGGAGTTCGACTGTCCTCACAGTCTATGAGGCAATAAAAGAAACCTTTGTTTCTGGTGGAGAATTTCAAATTCATTGTTACAACCTGTTCTCTTGTTTTGAGTTCCTCTGTCCGCGCACTAACCCAAGAGCTAATATCTGGCTTTTAAAAAAGTTAAATAAATCAAAAGTTCAAAGAACAGACAGACAAAAATAAAAATACTGTGGTGTTTCATGTACAGACTATAACAATGTGACCATGTATTTGCAACCACTCTTAGGACAGACTTCCTTCAGAAAGCAAAAATCTAAGATGTGGATCCATGGGTAAAAAATAAAAAAGTAGCACCCAAGAGGCAGATTATGAACAGAACTAAGAAGTAAATATAAGTTCACCAAAATCAATGCATTGGGAAGGACTTCTACTTGTAAGTCCCAAGGTGGGGCTACTGGCGGGCAGAGGGGAGGGAAAAAACCCTCCAAACCCTCTTTTTTCAGACCACCTTCGAGAAACACTACTGACTCTTGTTACAACAAAAGCAACACAAATACCACTTTGCTAATACATACTGAGCCAGACTTAAACATGTCACTGATATTTATTTAACAAATATTGTTAGGTATGTACTCCGCTATGGTTCAAAGAACACTTGTTTATTTAAAACAGCTTATTTTAAAACAAGGCTTTTTGTTTTCTTTCTTTTTTTTTTTTTTTGTTCCTGGCATGATAGAGCAGCTAAAACTTTGTTTTCTGACCTTGGCTTGTAAGAGATCTATCATAACAGGAACAGTACATTGGCACTGAGTCTGCCAACACAGCTTTTCAGGGGCTGGGAGATGCTGATCGCTTTTAGGGCTAGGTTGTAAGACGAGGAGCATTTCACTCTGCTCTCACCATGTCCTGAAAACTGTCTATTCATGCAATTGAAGTCTTTCTCCCTCATTATCCTCAAAAGCCATGCCTGATGTTGTGCTTGCCTTTCCCAGCCCAGTCTCAGTGGGATGGTTGGGCATCTTGCCTGTTCCTTAGCACTCCCATTCACGCTGTATCGCTGCACTCCGTCTTACTTACCGTAAGCAGTGTCTGAAAGAGCCGGCACCACCCACCAGGGGACAGGCGAAGGGACACTCGCTGATGGCATCCGGCACTACCGCGACTCCCACCCGGGTCAGGACACAGTAGGGACAGAGGATGGAGCTCTGAGCAGTATCTCTGAAAAGCAGCAGTGATAAACCCTTATGAAAGCACCTGTTTTCTCCATTTCTCTTCCCACTTTTTGACAGTCAGATGCTTCCACCCAGAGCCCTCTGCGGCAGGCTGGCAGCCTCCAGGACTACGCCAGGGTTTGCCATGGGGTGGACGCCAACAAGCCACTTTGCTTCCCTGCAGCTTCTTTCACCCACCTATAAAGGGCTCTATGGAGCTGCTTGTAAAGCTCTTTGGGGATCTGTAAAGGAATAATTTCATTTTCTGTAAAGAAAAATATTACAAACAAAGTAACATTTTTTTTAGGCAAAAAGGGACAGTTCTTGCTGGAGGCACAAAGCAATATTCCTCACACATTTCACACTGCAAATACCAAGGGAATCTCATTAAACATATTCCATTTCATCTTTAGGCTGAAGACAGAGCCATACCTCCTCCCCAGGAACTGGGGAGCTACAATATCACCAGGATGACATCATTCTTGGTTATAAAACATGCTGCATGCTGAACTTGGCACTCAGCATCTCAGGTTAAGCTAAGAGCTAATGTAATGAACTCTATGGAAGGATTTACATCAAATACCACTTTGGAATATTAAATATAGACAGGAGCAACTTCTCACTTGAATAATTACACACTGGCTAAATTTATTCTTTCATTTCAAAGCCAGGCAATCACCTTTCCCACTTCCTCTCTAAAATTGTGTGCATTGGTGTGCTATTTCACTACCTCAAGAGAGACATGTGATAAAAGGATGAAGTAACTTCTGTTAATTACCATGGGCTGAACTAAGATCAGTTTTAGCTCTAGCAATGACTATTGCCACTCGAGGGGGGGAGCAAGCAAACCGAGAAAAGAAAGATTCAAATTTCAACGTGTCCACAGCTGCTTGTGTTTTCTAACATAGTCTCAAAGGCAGAGGTGCCTGCAAACACTCCTGAACTTCACTTTGTATGTGGGAGTACAGCACAAAAGACCTTGCACACATATCCCCACTGCCCCAGTAACAATGCAGTGCTCACAAGCTGTTTCAGCTAACTATGTATTCTCTTTCTGCTTGTGGATACCAGACTAAGGCTTTCAGCCATTATAGGGTATTTTTCCAGGCTCACTTTAACTTGAATCAGAAAAAAATATATTTTCTTGTGGTAACAGTTGCTGTAAGCAGAAAGAGTCAGTTTGAAAGGCAGAGTTTAGCTCCAGTGTTATGGCTGTGTGTTTGAGGGAGATGTTCAGCCAGCAGAAGTTAAGGGAAAGACTCCTAGAAAATGGGAAAAGAACCAATATAGAAGCTGAGAAGGGAAAAAGTGGAACATCAGAAGACCAGAAGACTGTTTCCTGGCCTAACACTTACTGTTAAACCACAGGCAGGGCTTGAAGGTCCAGGACTTCAAAGGTGTTTAGAAGCCTCAAAGCCATTTTTCTTAGTGATTCTGGGCCCTCTGGCCTTTCCTAACTCAGTTGCCTCTCTTGTTAAAGAGGATGATACTGCTTGGCTTTGCAGGGCTTGAAAAGCTGAGTCCACTGAGGTTTGAGTGGGAAGTGTGAGAGGAGATTCTTAAAGATGTTAAAGAAGGGGGAAAAAGGAAAACATGAGACACTTTTGCCTAGTAACATTCAAAGCAGGCACAGAGAGAAAGCATTTGGGGGAGTTAAACCACACAAGTCCTTTGCCCACAGAGCCATAGCTCCAGCACAACAAAAAATCATTGAAGCACCTGGATGTCCCCTTTGTTCTGAACAAGCAGTACAGGGACAGGGCAGCAATTTAAAAGCTCATTTTCTGCATCCAAACATCATGTCAGAATGAAATGCACTCCATCCTGCTATCATTTAACGAGCACCCCTGGGACCACTGTACCTTGGAGGCATGATGTCACACACCAGCAGAGAGATTATTTGTTTTGAAGCTTGTGAATAGCTCTGAGACTTCATTTCAAAGCACTCACAGAGTCATGACTCAAACCCTTCTGGCCTCACAGAAAGGCACAACTGACTACAGTCTCCCTGTGCTGTTTCTGAGCATCCTGTAAGGGATTATTAGAAAGCTATTATCCTTTCTTCTCTTTTATGTAGGAATGGCTTTGCCGTTGCTTCAATTTTTTCACGTTCAAGACACATTTTCCTAAGTGTCTTAGCAATGATGTCTCTGCTGAGACAAGCAGAGACACTCACTGCAAAAAGCACTGCAACAACAACAAAAAGGCATTAATTCCATTTCAAGTGATTTTTAATTTATATATAGCCATTGGGAATATTGCAATATGAAAGCCATCTCCAGACCTGCGACAAGGGAGCTGTGCACACCACCTGTCTGGTTTCTCCTTTTGTCAGAATAAGCAATTATTACTCAGAATTTTTTACAAGGGAACAAGATATTAGTCTAGGGCAATTTGCTGAGAAGCCAACATTTTTGTTAGAAGATCGTAACAGTTCATGCCCACCTGGAAGCAATTACAGTGATACCCAGGTTTAGCAGCAGTATTACTCGATAGAAAATTTTAGCATGCAGCATGGAAAATAGAACCAGTCATTCCAAATGGGTCATTTAATGTTGAATTGCTGAACCTTAGTCAGTTTTAAAACAAAAAGCTTTAAGATTAAAACCCCGAAGATGCATAAAGAACCTCTATCATGTCTACATGGGAATTTACTCTTGCATTAGCCTTAAAACAGGAACAAATGGAAAGTGCATAAGACTGCCAGCCTGACTGAAATTGGGAACAGCTTCAATCACACTCAGTTCACCTTCCATGGTGAAGGACCATCAGTAAACCCATGGTTTTCTCCAGCAACGCTCCATCACTGAGTGACAGTTCAAAAAGCATGAGAAGAGATACTAAACTGGAAAGGGTTCAGAGCACAAGGCATGTGATGTTGCTATGTAATCTTGGAGGATAAAGGAAGGGGATCTGGCATGGTTGAAGAATTTGCAGTGGCATACAGAGACATCTGAGTACTGGAGTGATAAATATCATGTTAGAGCTATTAGTGCTCCACAGCAAGGCCTGCGGTCACCCCCCCCAGAGTGGACATATCCTCACACTGCACAGAAGGCTTCAGAGGTGTAGCTTGTAGAGAGAAGCTCAGTGGGAAGAGATCTTAGGTGAGGATCAGGCATTGTGGTGCCAGACTTTAATTATAATCTCTCCTTGGCAAATTTAGATGGACAGGAGAATGAACAGAGCTGCAGTCAATGCCTGCAAATCAGTGTTTTATGTTAAGTGAAATTATTGTACACCAATATGGACATAAATCTGGCTGATACAGAAGGTTGATTAGCACAGCTCTACACTCCAAGTAATAGCAATAAAGATGCAGTGTGAGTTTCAGGGAATTAATCATATCTTTTCAATGATGATGCATCAGGCCTTTTTATAGCAGATTAAATTAACTGCTTTTACCATTCATTAATATAACTCAGATATTAACTATGCTTATGAAGAAATATTTTTTTCTGGTCAATTCTGTTTAATATCTTTACTGATGATCCAGACAAGAGGAACGAGTGTGTCCTCAGTCAGTTCACAGATGACACTAAGTTGGGTGGGAGTGTCAATCTGCTGGAAGGTAGAAAGGCTCTGCAGAGGGATCTGGGCAGGCTGGATTGATGGGGCAAGGCCAGTTGTATAAGATTTAACAAGGGAAAAGTGCCGGGTGGTTCCTGCATTTGGGTCACAACAACCCCCTGCAGCGCTCCAGGCTGGGGGAAGAGTGGCTGGAAAGTGGCCTGGTGGAAAAGGACCTGGGGGTGCTGGTTGACAGTGGCTGAACATGAGCCAGCATGTGCCCAGGTGGCCAAGAAGGCCAATGACATCCTGGCCTGTATCAAGAATAGTGTGGCCAGCAAGACCAGGGCAGTGATCATCCCCCTGTACGCGGCACTGGTGAGGCTCTCTCCAACTCCCTGAAAGGAGGTTGTAGCCATACAGAGATTGGTCTCTTCTCCCAAAAAACAAGTGATAGGATAAGAGGAAATGGGCTCAAGTTGCACCAGAGGAAGTTTAGACTGGATATTAGGAAAAGTTTCTTCATGGAAAGGTTTGTCAAACATTGCAAGAGGCTGCCCAGGGAAGTGGTCAGGAGTCAGGATTAATGGCTGGACTCTATAATCTTACAGGTCTTTTCCAGCCTAAATGATTCTATGATTTTATGATTTTTATCTGCAGTCTCTGGGCCCACATGCTGTTACCCTTCCCCTCCCATCCTCATTGCAGCAGACAAGCAGAGGAGATGGTGTGATGCAGTTTCCCTCTAACAGAGATGGTGGAGCTTTTTCTTGAACTAGGCACAGGAACCTGCAAGGAACAGAAGAGATTAATACCAGGTAGCAAATTAAAACTGATTACAACAGGTGCATGTATAAGGAAACACAATGTCATACTGCCAGGAAAATATGAATTCTGTATAGGAGGGGAGAGCACATAAGCAGGGTAAGGGCAGGACTGGCAGAAAGGCTTGACACTAACATGAACAAATGGTGGTGGCCCATCAGCCTCACTGGCTTGAAAGGAAGGAGAAACAGAGAAGCTGGTAACACCTGGAGAGGTCACCTCTTCCTTACTTACCTGCTTTAAGGCTCTACTGCTGCAGTCCCTGAACTGCTCCTCATCCACCTCTCCCCTGCTTGTGCTTCTTCAGGAATGGTTCAAAATGTCTCTAAAGTCGATTGCCTCTGCAATGTCAACAGTCAGCAATTCTTTCAGTGCCTCTGGAGTTCCTTTCTTCAGTGGAACACAGTGTGACACTGCTTGTAGCTGTGAAGAGACTTGTCCAAGGGCACACGAGGGTTTGATTGGCTTGCCAAGGGCAACAAACACAGGGGCTTGCCAGCCATAAACCACCTTTCATCACCCTTATGCCAGTCCAACTCCCTCAACTCTTCCCTTCCCCAGACAACAAGTATCTTAGTTATTTTTAAAAGAATTTCATCTGTTTGTTATTCTGCAAACTACAAAGTAAATATACATTTCAAATGAAATGGGTAGGACTTGACACTTCTTAAAATATACATTTTATTATTTTCTGGTAGTTGCTATGAAGGTTTCATTCAAATTGTGAAGGTACACAGCCTTTACAAACTTCTTGAGTTAAAGGTTTTTGTTGGTGGTTTTATGTTCTTTTTCTTTCATGGCAAAGGAAAATACATAGGCTATAAAATGTTGAAATTCATTAGATGCTTAGTATCACCTTTTCATATATGCTGTGGAATGCTTTCTAGAAATACTTTATAAAATAAGGCAGACTTTAACAGGGAATTCAGTTGTAAAATTTCATGGGAGAAAACAAAGAGTTCCAACATATTATTATTTTTGTAGCCAAGAGAAGATCAGGTGGTCGTCACTGGTTTGTGGGAGAACTACTGCAGTTCTGGTGCTCAGACAGTATACAGTTCATGTTTATTCTACTATTCTCAAGTGAGACCTTTTCAATAAAACTTATTTTAATTAACATAAATCAGACAATATTTAAACATACACATCTATCCTTACAGTGCAATAAAAATGTATCATTGTATAGTATTTTGTATTTGCATTATGAAAATAAAAGGTCTGTACATCAATTAAATGTATATTAATGAGTATGAATCATGTAAATTTATAATGCATCTAAAGTTGGCTTTGGCTTTTAAGTATTTATAAATTCATAGAAAATATTGAACATCTAACAAAATAAATAAACCATAACATTTTAATCATAGATGCTAACGATCAACCTCAAAAATTCTTGTGTTATTTTTTACATTTGCTACTAAATTTCTTAAGGAGAACTCACTTTCAGTAGTGCTCAGAAGTGAATGATTGCACCTTCTGTGATGTGAAAAAATACAGTACATCTATTTTCATAGATCAAAAATTCTTTCGTAGACAGTTGCATTTTAAGTGTTTGATTGTTCTACGTAACTGTCTTAAGTGCTTATAAAAAGCATGTAGCTTTCTCATAAAAGCTGTGAGTCTCTATTAATAGATAATCTTCTAGTGAATGTCCTTTCTATGAGGATTCTTCAAGGTCTTCCAGCTTCACACGCTGGTATGAAGATATCGCAAAAGTATGTTCACTAATAAACCCTCTTCAGTACAAGTACTGCAGCAATCCAGTGTAATTCCACTTGGTGGGCTTATTTCATCGGAGTCCACACATGGTAGTTCGTGGAAGTCAACTGCTGACCTTGTGTTCTCTTGAGTTTGAAAGTTCCCCAAGTGCATGGGCTAGCCTTACTGTAATACTGAAGAGATCAAAAAAAATCTGAATTCACATAATAAAAGTGAGCTTGAATAAATATGCATCTGGTTAGTAAATTACACACCATGGTCCAACTGCTATTCTGGTGGTGGTCGAAGGACTCGCAGATTCCTTCCGTCTAATCCTTTCCAGTATTTAATGTTATTATTCAGATGCTCCATCAGATTTGGCAGGTCTGCAAATGCTAGGGAAGAAAGGGCAGAGAGTATTTAGTCTGCAGCACTGAAACAGTCACAGATTCTGTCTGCTTCAGCATCACTTGAAATGTCTGGGCAACTGTGTTAAGTAGAAAAGTTTAAATCTGTCACACTGATACTTGAAATGGTTTTGGCTGTATAGCTCTCATCACTCATGTAACACCTGGGCCACTGAGAATCGTTCTGTAAGTCTACTTAATACTGGCATTGCAAGTCCCAGCAAAGGGACACAGTTTTCCAGGAGGGGCATAGCTAATTATGCTTGTAATTATTCTGCTCCATCAAATCTCAGTCACATGTCATGATCTGGCATTCAGGAGAGTCACATTTCCGACCACTTTTACCACGGGGGCAGCACTTGGAAGGAAACAGCTGCTCCCTCAAGCAGTTTCCAGACTGTAGAAATTTGTCTTGAAGAATAACCAATATTAACATGGACAAAATGACTGTGCCCAAAGTGCTATCAAAGAGAATGTGTTCTATTTTCCATTTACAGAGAAGCAAGTTTAAAAAGTTAAACATTGCCTGAATCTAGTATTAAAGAATGACTTGTAGCGGTATCAAATATTTCTAAGCTATAATGAAGTTATTAATCTTACTTGAACTGCAGAAATCTTCCCTTTTCCCTCCCTTTCTTTAGGAGCCATAAAAAAGCAAATTTATTTATCTATCACAGCAGTTTCAAATGTTCACAAAATAGTTATCATCAGGAAACATAGCAGAATTTTGCTTACCATCCCAGGCATCAAACATATCAATAATGAAGTAATCAATGAATGATAATTGGGATTTGGGGATGCTGCAAGTATTTCTGTCAAAAACTGGCATCACAACAGGTAAACCTTGCCTCCTTTCTTCATCAGTCTGCAAAAAAACCTCCAATGATTATTCATCTAAGACACATTCTATTAATGGGCTTCTTTTAGCAGCAGATTGTTTGGCACTGACTAGAGCATGTATCTGCTAAATAAAAGGAGGAACCTGAATAAATCTGAAGCAGCAGCAATTTAATCTTACGCACCTATTCGTTCAGGTTTTGGCAAAACAGCAGACAAATAGTGCCTTCCAGTGTTTCCCACAAAGAGATACATTTACCTTCTGCATCTGCACACACAAGCTGACCCCACGTAACTTCACACATTACCAGGTTATGACTGCTGCAGAGCTAAGAGGTGCTTAACCATTTTCAATCTCTGACCAAAGTGACAATCTGTACAACTCATAGGTGGCAAAACACCTTTTTTATCCCTTTTCCCTGCACTTGTGTACCAAGCCCCAATTCCAGCATTTGGTCTATCATCTGTAATAATGACTCTGCCCTCTCCTTTTCCCCACCTTCCTAAAACCTTTCTTCGGTACAGTGTGCTAATGTCCTACAGTATTTCTTGGAGTGAGTGCTGTTGCCATCCTAACACTAGAACCTGATGATCCTATTCCTGAGGCAAAGCCAGCATACAGGTACACAGAAGGCATCCTTGCTCTGCCTCGTGATGGAAATGGTATTTGCAGGCAAGACTCGAAAAGCCCAGCTCCAAACTGAACAATTTGAAAGCTTAAATTTTCAGAAACTGCACTGTAGAAGTTGTCAGCTTTCATCTGTCTGCAGGCATCTAGCATGAGTAATATCCCATCATTTAAAATAAAAAGGTTGTTATTTTTCATGTTCCATAACGCACTCCTAGATACTCTGTGACACTGGCAGTATGTGCATCCTTTTAAGAGGATGCTCATGTGGAATTTCAGCAGCCCATTTTAGATGCCTTACCTGTGCAAAGTACTCCTCAGAGATGCGTCCAGCCCACTCTATACACTGTTCTATGGGTCTGCATGGATTGGAAATGTCAGCACACTTTATCAACATGCGTTTGATAAGGATACGGTTTTCAGGAGACCTGAGAACAGTTTTGATTGACTCTCCATCACCATTGTTCTGTAACATTTAAGAATTAAAAACAATCCATTAGCAAAGTCTCCATGTACTAACTCAAAAGCTTTTGTGCCTTGTGAATGCTTTCAGCAGATCATACAGGGATCAGTCCTGCTACTGGCTACCATATTTGATGTCCAACTGAATTTATAGGGGATTATGAAAGTTAGCCACAGCTCTGAGCTAGCAGTGAACTCCAGTTTCTGGATTCAGTCACTGTCTTTGTGACAGATCTCCTGGGCATCTTTGGGCAAGTCACCTAATCCCTCTATGCCTTATCTGCCACCTAAAAAGTCTGGAGAGGATCCATTCATCACTACACACAGTCATGAGCACCGTGTAGGCAGAAAAATGTAACTCTCTGCCGAAATCCAAGGATTAATGGATTTGCACATTAGGAGTGAAATAGTTTAAAAAAAAGGACTGACCCAAGATGCACAGTCATCCTCAGCACACAAACCTCATCAGGATGGGTATCAATCATTCTGACAGCACTCCTACTATTCAGAGAGTCAGATCCCACACTGCCTCCCAGGCATGCTCCTTACTCCCTTCCACTGGACCCACATTAGCCCATCAGTCTCTGGTTTGACTGGGAATTTTTCGTTTCTGAGAGTCTATCAGTATTAAAGCAATATATTAGAAACATGCTTCCGAACAGCCTCGTCTTTCCTCTGCAGCTCCAGCAAAGTTTTCAGCCCACACACAGCTTATATTTGGTTCCCAGGCTACAGCCAGGAGCACGTCAATGGTACTCTATATTTGGAGCCAATACACAGCTAATATGAGTAAAGTCTGTGATGATCCAGATTAGAAGCTATTTTCTGTGGAGCTCTGATGAAGCAAGTTTCCAAAGGACAGAGATTCAGGGTTAATATATCTTTAAAAATTACCTGTAAGTACAGCATTGTTGCTGGACTCTTTAGGGATGGGTAGGTACAGAAATTTCCAACACTGTCTACTCAGAATAGAAACTCTTTGAAGCAAGGAATATACAAGACTTCTCTGACACCTAGCAAGGTCTTGCTCTATAGTCAGAGCAGAGAAGAAGTAACTAACAATAATGATGATAATAATAATGTGCCACCCATTCCTGCAGTATTTTGTATGAAGAGGGAGAGAAAAAGCAGCAGAAACATTCTGAACTTTCGTTAGGTCAGAATAACCATGACATTTTTCAGAAGAAAATTCTTGTGGGGAAGAAAGTTCTTCCTAAAGGAAGAAACTGACAGTAATAAAAAAAATATTATTAGGTAGTATACTGGCTCAGAAACACCAGCTCCACAGTTCTCAGCAAAATGAGATTCCCAAACCAATTCTTTTCCCTCATTTTTAGGTATGTAGAAAGGAAAACAGAGGAAGCAAAGTGAGGTGCATACATTTCCAAATGCATGGCAAAATTACATAAGAGAAAGCCAAAATAAAGAGATGAAGTTCCAGAAACACAAGCATGGAAATTAAGTATGGAAATATTAGAGACCATTCAGTTATGTACAGCAGAGAATACCCTAGTAGGTAAACCACTAGAAATCAAAAAGGGATTTTCACTTCTGTGATCTGTTCCAACCAAAGGCACAGTTCTACTTGCTCAATGCAGATGTCTTGGGAATAAAATATGCTATCTCTGCTTAGTCCCAGCATCCTGCTCAGAGTGCAGAGGTGTCTCTGCATGTCAGATGTTGGCTTCCTGTCATAGGCTTAGGTGACATCATGAAGGGAAATGGGAGGATAAAGGATGCTGGAGCTGGAAAGGATTTTTTTTCAGTTTATGAACAAAAGAAGAAAGGAAACAAACACAGCAGCTTCTCAGCATGGCTCTTTGAACAATATGGATAAAAATAATAAATAAAAAAAATAAGTGGAACTGTCCCATTTGGAACATGCATTTGGCAGCTCAGCTGCAAACACTACCCTGAGTCACCACCATGACTGGAAACCAGGCCAGAAAACACACACTGCTGCTGCAACCAGAGAGACAACACACTGGAACGAGGGTCTGACAGTGTTGTTCTGCTCAGAACAGTAAGTGATTCGCTTTACTCACTCACACATTACAGGCCTTTTAATAGGAACCTGCTGAAATGAGAAACTCCAACTCCAAAGAAGGGAAACTTTTTTCAATAGAAATTATATAACCTTTGTCTTTCTTCCCGCCCTTGGGCACAAATTGCTGTGAATCACAAATGCCCTGTGGGACAGATTATTTCTCTGCAGTCCCTGAGGTTTAAGGGCAGAATTAAACTTTTGTTTCATTTCTTTGTGTTGCTGTATTTGTTTTTACTCTCTGATTGTACAGGTTCAAGCCCTGTTCTTCAGCAGCAACAGATGCTGTGTAACAGGCAAGAGAGGAGTTCAGCTGGATGGATGCTATGAATTCTGCTGCTCAAACAATGGCTGCATCCCAATCCTTGGGGCTGGGAGGAGGGGCTCTGCACACCAAGCCAGGCCAGCACAGAGCCCTTCAGCAGGACCAGGCTCCACGGGGTCAGCGGAGTGGTGCACTACATCCAGGAGCAGCAGCTCCCCTGCTCTCCTCCTGTGCTGAATGCTGCTACACTCACCCAGAGGACCTGTCCAGCTGAGAACTTAACATCCTTTCTCCCAGTTTAGTCAGTAAAACCAGTATCCTACTGGGACTTTGGCTTCACAGAGTTCCCATTAGCATTGCTGGGTGCCAAGAACAAAGTAAATTCTAGCATATACTTCTGTAGACAAAGGTACAATTCTCCAATTAAGCTCCAGTCTGCTTCTGATAAGTAGAGGAACAAGATCTATTCCTCTCCCACTCTCAGATAATAAAAAGACTCCCCTTTCCCATTACATACAACAGTCATAAATGTGGCTTTCTAAAAAACATGGTAAGAAAACACAGAAAACCATGACAGCTCCTACAGGACATTGCCACTGACACAAACTTTATTATAACCATTTCTGAAAATCTTCTCTTTGCAAAAAAACATTCCAGCAAAATTATACACTGCTCTTACTGGCAACAAAACCGTTGGTTGAAGCTGTTATTGAAACTGGTGCACTTTTTCAGAATAAGTTCTCAACAGGCAATTTTGTTGTGTCCATAGGGTTCCAGATGGCTATTGATTATGTCTATATGATACATAATGTCACCATCATCTATTTTAAAGATTAAAAAAGAAAGCAGACAGAAAACCTATGAATGCTGCCAGGCAGCGCTGAAGGCTGAGGACCCTTATTCCCAGAGAATGTACCATATGGCAGCCCATATACCTGCCCCTGTGCTGCACCCCAGCATGTCCCCTTGGAAGTAGGGAGTAATTTAGCCTCTGTTTTGAAGCAAACCTTGGCTCCTTTGCAACGATGCCAAGTCTTGCCACTCCATGGGAGTAACTGGGTTAATCAAAATGGCATTTTTAACATGAAAACATAGAGCCCAAGGTTCTGGTTCCAAGTATGACATCACAGCACTGAGACGTTATAGGATCCAAGTGAGTCCCATTCACCCTCAAAATGGGTGACAACCAAGTTAAGCAGAAGGGCATTCAAACCCAGAGGTGAAAGATAAATTATTAGTCTCTCTTTCTCCACGTTTCTGATGAACCTTCTCATTATACCAAGTGGGGATTTCCTAATGCCAAGGGTTCCCAGTCCCTGCCTAGTCATTTTAAGGAGGACTTGCAGTGTAGCTTACCCCATTTTCTTCTAGCGCTGCCAAGGGTTTATTAATGCTGTTGACAAACTTGTTGACATGCTCAAAGTGCTTTGTCATTTCTGTTGCTAAGACCATGTCAATAATAACCTGGCGAAGAGTTCGATACTCATTCCTGTTTAAAGAAGGAAACAATTAAGAATGCTGGCTGGTTCACAAAGGGCTGGTTGCTAAAACAAGTCTAACAAAAATGCTACAGACCATTTCCATTGGAGGGAGGTGCTGGGGGAAGAAAGAACAGTAATAAAGGCTTGGGCAGCTGCATGTATGCTAGACAGAGTAACTTTTGTTGTGTAGAGACATATGTACTCAAGGCATGACTGCATCTCTACAGTACCAGAGCTGGGCAGAAGCAGTAGCACCATCAGGTCAGAAGGGTTGCCAGGACATGCCCCACCAGCATGTTCCCAAGGCCACTCAGCAGTGGCTCATGCTCCAGTCAAGTTTTCAGCAATACTTTTCTGCTGTATCTTGAGAGGACCACGGCAATGGTCACCTCCTTGCCCTAAATGCCTTTCTGGGGCTGGAAGAAGAACATCAGGTCCTTCACTATCCTTGCCATTGCAACAAGGCATTTAATTTTTTACTGATGCTCCACAGCTCTTTCTTTCCTTGTTCTATCCAGCAAATATCTACCTACTCAGCCATAACTTGTTCTCTACATTCAATGCTACAAAATAATTCTTCCAGACTTGCCCACATTAAGATTTACAATAAGTTCCTTAGACAGGGTCTGCCTTTTTATCAACAAGAGGAACTGACACCACGGGACTACTCCTAAGTCTGTGCAGGACAGGCAGAAGAACTCTACTCTTCTAGAAGCAAAGGATGCTTGTTTGCCTTATGTTACACAGAAGTAAGTGAGAGACGTTAGTGGGCAGACAAGGACCCTGGGTTTTAAGCTTACCTCTCCATGTTTTTAAATATATTGCATTTGCCATCCCGGGTGGTGAGCTGGAAAGCCAGGGCAGCGTGGTGGCTCTCCAGCACCGCCGTGTCATTGTAGAGAATCGCGAGCTCGCTGCCAGCATTGCACAGGAAAGAGTTTGTTCTTCCTGGGTGATCCACATCATGGACTGTGGCAGCAATGAGTGCGGCAACCTCATCAATTGGATCCAAAGTTTGCTGAAAATAGAAGGATGCTTAGTTTTCCTGGCAGACTCATTAGAAACCCTATTCTGTCCATAAGATTAAGCCAAGTTCCTGAGGAATAAGAGCCAAAACTCTGGAGATCAGTAAGGGTCAGATGTTCTACACAGAGCAATGGAAAATTCATTATAAGCTTCACTGAACACTGTATGACTTTTTTGGCTGTTTCGCCAAATTTTGCCTTAACCACACCTTTGTCACAGCACATCAAATTAAACAAATGTAAAGTAATAAATTAGTTTGTGTTTTCTAACAACACTGAAACCACCTTCACTTGGAGTTAGGCTATTTGGCTTGGAAAAAAGAACGATACTGCTAAAAATTATTCTATTACCACCAGACCTCTTAATTTCCTCTGGCAATTTAATGTGTCCTAATCACACTCCAGTTATGTGCTGGCTAGGTTTACAATTTGAAAGGAATGTTATCCATATATCCAGTTTTATAATAACAGTGTCCTGGGGTTTCAGCTAATGCAAATTCCATGAAGAATACCTGCTGGTTTACATCCATGGACAAATTATACAATACACTGTTTTATACTTTCTGTAACAAGATTCTGATTCTGTTAGTGTGCTGCACTCCATGCTTTATGTCTGCTTGCAATGGTCATTGCTTTATGTCTAATTTTATCTAAGCTATTTCATGAAAATACAAACCCATTTGACTTTTAAGGTTTTATATTGAAGTTTTATTACTGTATTAATATCATAAAGGAGAAAAACCCCTAAGCATCTCAGAAATATGCTGTATACATTTGGACACTGGCCTTTATTCTGTTGTGTTTATGCTGGCTTTTTGTGAAGGACCACAGATATCAAACAATTATGTTAAAAATTTTAATAAAATGAAAGAGACACAAGAGCAGAAATATCCCCCATTGAATCTGGGAGTAGGGCAGATAATTTCCATCCCAATTAGCTTGAATTTAAGGTCCAAATTCCCTGCTGGCTTTAACAATACCATTCAGAACAGTTACACTTGGTAGGTGAAAAGACAAACTCTGCCCTACGTTACACCTCCTGAAATTAAAGCAATGGCTTGACTTTGAGGGAGCTAGGATATTACTGAGGACTGCCAAGAGAGTCTTGTGGAGAACAAGAAAAGGTAAAACTTATTTCTGCCGTAGTTCATAGTTAGCATTGTCTGAAATACTGTCTGCTGTGTGTTAGCTGCTTCTTTCTTTCTTTCAACTGCTGTTCACGGGATTCTGTTTTTGTGGCATAAAATTAGAAGAGATTTTTAGAACAGGCTCTCCTCAGAAGGACACACTGACCAGTGCTCAGTCTGGCTGAGACGGATCTGTACAGATGGAAAATGGCCAGAAGCTTGGGAATACCTGACTTGTAGGACCAGAGCAGTCTACCTGATGCTCATTTCCTGAGGCTCACATAACAAACTTCACAGGGATTTGCAGCACTTTTATGACCAACATCAGGTCAAGAATTCTAATTTTGTCATTTTAACTCCCATGGCACAGAACTGGAAATGATTCTGAGAATATGGCTTCAATTTGGGAGCCTGAAAATTTTCCCAGACAAGTTGACCTGAGTTCAAATTACAGAAAAAAAATTATTCTCAGTGAGAATTTGAGTAGCAGAATCAGGCCTTCTGTGTTTAAGTTAAGTTGAACTCTGGACAACACAAAAGCAGCCAGGCTGTAACTTTGAAAAGATAAAGAGAGAATTTTGAACTTTGATTCTGCTCCTTCTTCTGATGCAACATTTTTTTTTCTCTTCCTAAGCCTACAGAGGAATGGAAATAACATTTTGAAAAAAGAGGAGGCTGTCATGCTTCCGTGGCATTGAAATTAATCCAGATTTATCTGTTTTTCATAGATATTCCTGGGAAGACCAGCTAAACCTCTGGCAAATCAGGGGCTGAAAAAATCCAGTGACATTCTATTCCCATTTGGCATATGGTATTTGTAAGTCGGCCACTGGAGAGCACACTAATGAGCTGCAGCTCCAGGTTAAGGGACTTACTACAGTTTAATGAGCTGTCAGAAGCTTGTTTACAGTCACAGATTTCTCAGCCAGGTGCCCACCAGCAGCGCTATCCTCAGGCAGGCCAATTCAGGGTAGGAATTGCTACCCAAAAATGCACCTCAGAAATACATACACACATGCAAGCACTGCTTTAGCTCCCCTTCTCCAGTCTGGGCATGTGAGAGCAAAGGTTGCTCTGATTTATTCTGGTTGTCAGTAGCTCTAATACCCCAGTGGGTGTTATGGCACAAGGAACTTTGACAAGTAATCTTTTTCAATAGTCTCCTCCAATGCAGTCTCTATAACCCTCAGGGCATTCTTGTCCAGTGGGTGATGCAGCCGACTTCATGGCCTATATTGTCCTGGGAGTCACCTGCAAAGTGACTATCACAAGGCATAAGAGATGGTGGTTTATTACATTAAATCTGTATTTGGCATGTACTGTCACAAAAACAACTGTCATTAGCTCACCTATCTGAGGAAGCTTAAGTAGATGAAGAAGTTTTACTTGAAAAGGAGATTTTCCTATTCTCCCATCAAGAATTGTTCAATTCCTGTAATATTAGTATCCATCTTTCCACATATACTGTAAGAGAAATCCTAGAACTCGTGTAAAGCAGACCAGTTCTTTGACTTCAGAATTACCAAACTGGTTGACACCGGAAAGATATTTGGCTTTTGGAATCTGTTTTTGAGAGATTTTCCTTTGATTGCATCTGTATTTCGCACCTACACTGTTTCTTACAAATGTGGACTCACCTTTACTCTTTCTTTAGACAAGAAGTAGGCAGTAGCATGTAGTACATCTGCTGAATGAGTAGAATTATGGTAGGAGTTGGAGGAATGGTAGTTAGCCTCAATAACTTGTAACCATGACCTCAGAGTGGATTCTGAACAGTTTAGGAATTCACAGATTCCAAAGCGAGCAAATATTTTGAGACCCAGATAAACCAAAGGCCTGGAGAAAAATAAACAGAAAGTTTTAAAACAAATGCAGCTGAAAGAATATTATATCACATTAATAGTATGAATCCATACAGCATTTTTAAACAATGACATATTAAATGAGGTATAAGGACTCATTACTGAATTAAGTCCAGACCTGTAGAAGTGTTCTGCCTACCTATCACACGCACAGTCTCAGAACCAGGCCAATTCCTCCCAGGGATATTAAAAATGCTCTATATTGCTGCTGTACTGCACGTAGCAGTGTTTTGGGGCTTGGGAAGTCTATGTTGGGTAAATGTAGACTGCAGTCAGAATGAGATAAATTAGCAAGTACTAAACTGTGCACAAGAAGAAGGGAGATAATCTTGCTGCTGCCACAGATTCCTAAAATAATCTGTTTACAATTAGATTAAGTATATCTATACTACAGAATGCTGCAATCACTATGTTTTCTGCACTGCAGATCTGCTCCACTCCTTTTACACCCACCCTTGGCAGGATTCCATCCCTTGCTGATCACATGCAATAGAGGATGCTGCTTGAGTCCACATGCATCAAGCACTCTGATTTTTAACTGCAACTGACAGGTGAGGTGAGGTCATTTCAAGGTGCTGAGGTCATTTAGAGCTAGATGTGCATCTTTTGGCAAAAACACTCAACAACACTGTGTCATATACTACAATTGTAATATACTAAAGTTAAATCCCCCTTAATCCCTCCCATTGTCAGAAAAAGGTGCTTCCAGGTTTCTGTGTCAGGGAGCTGTAATGCACTAAAGCTTCTATTTAATTAATTATCTTGGCTTTACTACCAGATGTCTGCTCGGACTTAAGACAGTACTAATAACGTATTCATACTTGTGAGTCATATAAGATCATTTTAATTCTCTTAATAAATGAACTGCCTTTATTTAAACACAGGAGAAAGCAATCATTATGATACCTTTAATAAGAGAACAGGCAATGAAGTACCTCCTTTGCCCCTCTGTGGTCTCTCCAAATCAGCAAGAAGAGAGAAGCCTATCTGGTGATCTCATGCATGTTGGTTGGGATAATTAATTAAGTTACTGCAACGCATGCATTAAATGTTGTAAATCACACAGACTGACTATATCTTTACATTTTTCTTTTTAATTACTGTATCTATAGCACTGCATTAGACATGAAAATGCAGCAAAGAAAAGAAAACTTAAAGCAACTGGATGTAAATTTCTTAACTTGCAATAAAATCACTTTAAAGAGGAATAAAACCCTGGATTTTTTTGCAGCTTTTTGAAATGAAGTGCATGTATGTTAACTAAATGCCTCATATCTTTCTTAGACTTTGGTTTGAGTACCTTTCAAAGCTCTTACAGATTTGGAATTTTGCAAGGGTTTAAGATAGTCAATTCATTGCAGGATCCAGCCTCCAAATTAGTCTCTCCAAATAGAAGCTTTAAACTAAGACAAAGCATGATACATGAAATTAGACCAAAAGGGGAACTTTTGATTAAGCATCAGAAAATAAAAACAAGGATTTAAACAGATCAATTTACTCTTAGTGGGAGCCCTTACTACTAACGAAGTACAGTCTATCAAAATTGCTGATTTGCTTTTAAAAACTTCTATGATGGTATGCCCTACTTTTTATCAGTACATATTCTTCAGTTAATCTTATAAATAAAATGTAGCCTGCCAAGATTTTAGAATAAAGACCTTCCTCTAATCCCAGGGAAAGGCAACGGGAATTCTGTTGAAAAGCTGTATTGGAACTGTTCAGGAATAAAACCTACCCAATTATATGGAAAGAAAATAAAACCTGATCTGTATCAACTAATCAAATTAAGACCAGCATGTTGACTCTGTGTGTAGTTGGCCATAATAAGAATTTGAATACCCAAAAGAAAACAATTTGATTTGTAGAACTTTTCTATTATTGAGAAAAGGAAGGCTTTAAAAACGATGTTGTTTTGTCATTATACCATATCAAAGATACATAATCTTCACTTATATCCACTAGAAATTTGCAGGAAATAGTGTATGATGAAACAGAAGATATTTAATGTTCATACTCAACTAGAAATGCCAATGGGAAAGTTTGAAACATCTGACTTTGAAAATAAAAATTATTCAATTTTTAAAAGCACAGGTAGAGAAATTAGGCAGTCTGTTACAGGATGACATTTAAGTCGCTTTTCAGCAACTTCAATGTATGAGCTTTTGCGTTTACTGACCTTTTATGGGTGGCAGCCTCAAGTTCAAAGATATCGAAATCCCACTGTTCTTCATTTTCCATTGCCTGTGTTATCCGTGGGGGTATGTCATTGAGGGAGATTGGAGAGCTCAGACTGCCAGTGACCTGATGAATTTCTGTTGAGGAATACATTTATTACTGTATTAATATATTTATTAATAGTATATTAAATACTATATTTAATAGTGAGATACACTTCTACTGAATGTACATGTTTTCTTTTCTGTAGTAACACCTGGCAACTCTCATTTTTATGAAGCTCAGTAATGCTGCAGAAAAACACTTATAAATAAAAATAAACTCAACCTAAATGATGCTAATATAAAACCCCATCTGATCACATTTCTCCCATTTCTGAAATTTCTGAACATTTTAGTATCTCAGTAACCACCAAATTAAAACTTACGTTTTGCTGACAATATGTATTCGTTCCCTGATAATCTTCGCAAACCATCCTGTTAAATAAAAGTTGAGAGTTAAATCCAGGTTATGGCACAAAAGGTCTAGAAGATGATGACACCAAATAGTAGCACAACTTCAGACAAGCCTGACTGCAACCTGTAACAGTCATCAGAGCTGCCTCTCCCTTATTTGTGTGTACTGTTAGGATTTGCCTTGTTTTACATATAGTTCATAACAGAGGAGAAACTGCAGGATATGGATGGGACACACTAAGAACGTAGATAGGTAAAAACTCGCATTTCTCAGGTGCAGATGGAGGTGTGGAATTACAGTCTCACATCTGTCTTTGTCTGGACAACAGGCACACCAATTGTGGATGTGTGCCACAAACAAGGCACTGTATGTCCACATACTCCCCATCAACAAGCAAAGGTGGGTGGTGGGAGGGAGTGGATAGAGAGGTGCTTCTGCTCTCCTCCCCTGGCACTGGCAGATCAAGTCACCTCAGCAGCATAAGAATCTCATGATTTGTTGCTGGAATTGCAGAGCAACAAATTTCTCTGAGGCTTCCTTTCTATCACAGCAGAATGTACGTTTGTTTATTCTTCAGTTCAGTGCCTCCTAGGCTTAACTCTGGCATGACGCCTAGATGTGCAAACTGAGATGACAGATTAAAACTAACAGAGTTATATATTTAGTATTTACTTTTCAGCTTATAATTCTAAATACCGTGGCCCAAATCCTGCTTGTTCTTTTGAGGTTACAGCTGTTAGTTACTGCACGTTAATGTTTAGCCCATGATGTAAAAAAACCAGTGCTTCAAACAAATATTTCTCAATGCACCTTACTAAAAATGTTATGCACACAAAGTATAGCAGAAGTACATGTGGATGCTATAACTGAACATGCAATATCTGCACCTAAAAAAGTTTTTATATCTCATTTTTACTTTCACACTTGTATCTGAGTAGGGAGTTTTGTGATTTAAAAGGAAAGGGAGAACTACAGTGGCTCACTGACTCTTCAATAGCACTGCTATGGCACAAATATTTAAGACACCAGCTGCTGCCTCTCATTTGAATCAAAGATTAGTTTTTTAAGAGTTGAAACAGCAGGTGTAATTATATCTGGCAAATCCATCTTTGAACTTCAAATGCCCTTCCTGCCTGAGAGTTCAAATCCAATAGCATATTACTTGTTCCCCTTCTCAGACATAACTTCTGAACATGAAATGGAATAATGTGATTCTGTTTTCAACAGACCCTTTGATGAAGAAATTATTCTTCCAGATAATTTTCAAACTCACACTATGTCATATGCCTCATGCTCTGAAATAGATTTATCAGCTTTCCTATTGCCCCATAAAATAGCCTCTGTTTTATTTTTAGTAATGGTTTTGTATTTTGCAGTATTGTTACCTACATGTTCATGGACTGAATATAGTCAGAATACAAATGTATGTAAGAATCAGCAATCACCAAAAAGGAGAAAACAGTTGAGCTTATGGACTATGAGAAAAGATTCACTTTGAGACTAATGGTTATATGTATCAATATCCTTCCTATATTTTTATAGTTAAGGTAACAATATATTTTGTCTATTCAGTAAATTCAACCCTATATGAACCATTCAGGTCTTCTCCTGGAATTCTTGAAGTCTCCCATATGTTTCTCCTGATTAGATATTTGCTGTGGTATTTTGAAAGGCAAAAATACATATAAACTATTTGAAGATTCTGCTGGATACTGCAAAGGCGTTGAGATAGTTACAACATGAAATTATAATAGCCCAAGATATCTCTGAAAAGCTCATATCTTGTGAACCTTTTTACATCTAACACACTGTAAATTTTTTTCCCAATGTAGCCTTTTATATGCAACCTACAGACTAGTGGGAACAAATATCCTTAAGGCACAGGTAACATTCATCTAAACTCATCTCGTTACCATCAGGAGGGTCAGACTCAGACTCTGAAGGTTTGGGTTCAGTTCTTGCTTCACTATGTGCCCTTTGTTCAACTTTGGGTACACACTAGAGGTACAAATATAATCGAGGAAAAAGCAAGAAAAATACATATTTTGCATTCCTTTGAAAACACATTTTTTCTGTTGACTGAAAGGCACCCCAACACCATGTCATTCTAATCCTCATTAATAAATACAAGTGTCTGGCTATCTCTATTTCTTCCTCTCCCATCTCTACCTCTCTTAAATGAATCCCATTGAAAAAAAGAATTGTTTTTACTTTTCATTTGTAGCAAAACTAATGTTTCAAAGGGGCTGGTCAATTTTCTCCCTATTCTAAGAGCTGCATTATTCAAGTAGGGGGGGAAAATTCACAAAAAGAGGTGTGCAGTTTTTTCTGTAAATTTGGCATTGTAGAGGCAGAGCACATGCCAGATGATAAAGATCAAGTAACTGGGCAAGTCAGGCAGCAGAACATTAATCAACAGCTGTTTGTGGCAGTATGTACTTACTGTCATTAACCCTCCAACAAGGTCACTTGTATGTGGATCCTCATCTTTTGTCCCCAGTTGTGGAGAGTACAATTCAGTGGTTCTTAAAATCTCCAAAGCCCGGTCTAAAGCTTCTGCAACTGGCATGGGACTGCTTTCTTGTGCAGCATTGATGATGTTTATTACCTAATGTAGCATGAGACATATTGTGAACTTAGAAGTGATTTAAGAAAGAATAGAGATACTCATCAACTACTATAGAAAATTCAGCAAATAAACAAGATCCAAAACTTTAATCCACATTAAAGGGAGAATCCAAATGAAAGGAATGTTACAGAAACACTGATGCTTGCTACAGATTCTGGGAACAAGACCATGGCCTTAAAGATAGCAAACTTACTAATGACCTTCCCCTCCAAGCCACGGTCTCAAAATGTCTCTGAATGGATTTAATATAACTTTCTCCCATTTGCCTCTCTCAATTTATTAAAGAGCTGATTTTTAACAAATCCTAGAGTGGTTTCAGAAGGCAGTTTACAATGCACCAAGTAAGGAGGAGGAACACAGGCAAAAGTTCTTAAAAAGGGTCATGTGATGGCTGACCACATGGATGCCACTCTACTAAGCAGACTTGGGAGATCATTGTTCAGAGTATCTGGCTTTCTGGAGCTACACCAGCAGGCAGGTGGAACAGGGGAAGAAGTTGCCCCAGAGACCAGTGTTGCCTTGCTCCTCAGCCTGGATGCTGCCCTGGAGCCTCGTGCTCCAGTGCTGCAGTGCAGCACAACTGCCCACAGCCAGAGCCAGAGCACATTACCTTGGTGATGGGGGCTTCGATAGTCATGGAATGTACCCTGGCCATGGACGAGCGACGCCTTTGTGAGCTGCCTGTGCACAAAACAAAGCAGAATTTGTATCCCAATTCCAGTGACAAGGCATGACAGGAGGATTCAGCCAAGAAATCTTGATTCATTTTCTGAACTGCTTACCCTGCTGTGCCTTTCAGAGGCAATCTATTGCAGAATACATACACATGCTTGTGACGCTGGGGACACACAAGTGCAAAGGGATGCTGGCTGAACCACTGATGTCCCTGATTAGAGATAGGGAGCTGTAATAGTCTGGAAAATCATGGCTTTGTTTTTTTGTTTTAACTAATTAAAATATTCAATTAAAACTCAGTTAAAAGATTATATAGATGTGTGTGTATAAACTGGCAATCAAAGGTAGGTAACCATTGCATTTAGGTTATTAGGCAATGTATCTACTCTTGCTGCCTGATGCAACATGACAAGTCATAATGAGTCAGCTTCCAAGCTGAGGTAAATCAGTGAAGCTCCTTTGAAGTGGGTAGCTATGCCAAATGAAAACAGCAGAGGTCTTGGCCTATTATTCATTGGAAATTTAAAAACAAATGTTTTATATCATTTAGCAAATTTATTTCTGTAGACAAAAAGTCAAGATAAGATTTTTCTGGATGTTGTGCTAGCTATAAAATGCAGACACATCTCTGTAACTCTGTTTGCTGAGCAGTCCGTAAGAAGAAAAATCAATACTATTTTTGCTCTACTGGAGCAGGATTGTATTCTCACTGCCACAGACCTACTTCCATACTTCACTAGTGTATGCTGCCTAGACTGTGATGATGTATGCTTTAACAAAATCACATAAGTACCAGCAGCAGTTTTGAATATGACTCATCTATGAAGTTTGTGGTGATCTAACAGAGCAAAACAACAGAGTGAAAGAAAACAAAATTAATAAAAAAATATCTTCACACCTTTATCAAGAGAAGAGGTAAGAAATATAAAATTTGTGTATTGGTTTTGTGTGGCAACTCCAGCTCAGCCAGACCCAATACAATGACTTGTTTAACATACCATCACTCCCTCGTGATGTGGTGGATCTGACATCTAGGGATCCTTTCCTCATGTCTTTGTGTCTGCAAGTCTGAGTATCTGTGAAGAAAATATCATACAATGACATGAAGCTGTGCCTAAGATGTATGTCAAAGGAATGGAAGCTCAGAAAAAGCCTGACAGCAGCTGAGTGACATTCACCACAACACTTCAGCACGTGGGAGCCAATGAAAGCTCCCTTTTAAACTCGCCCAGTGACACCGCCATGACCCCGGTCATGCTCACTGGCAGAACATGCCTTAGTGTTTGTGCAGAAAGAAAATAACAGTGTGGAGGAAAAAGCGCCTCTCTTGCCACAGTGACACAATTGTAGTTGTGAATACAACTTGTGCAGCACACCTGAGTTCACTCAAGGGACCACTGCCATCAAGAACTACTTGGCCCAAGCAGAGTACACACTACCAAAGTAGGCAGTGTATCCCAGGTCCCTTACAGACCCTGACAGACAGAAACTGTCCTAGAAAGGCTATAGTTAACAAGTACCTACAGCTTGGATACCAAGGATGTCATAACTGAAGTGCTGATATGTGGGATGAGGGTGAATAATAGTGTTGGTCATCCTCATTTCTACCCACATGCAAACTTCCCCCAGTACAGCTGAAAGCAATGCAGACACACATGCCACTACAGACCAGCCACAGCAATGTGACTACAGGGCATCCTCCTTATTTCTAGTTCTGTCACACGGATCCACCACCTACAACTGAAATGTGATGCTGAATCCAGCAATACCAGCTTGGGGCCCCATTACTGTGTTTTCAAAGGGGGGTTGATTTATGTCACTTCTAAAACAAATGAGGCAGGTAGAGAGGGCTTGTATTTATTTTCCTGTATTTTGAGCTGGATTCCCAACTTATCAGTAGGTAAATTGTACTGTTCTGTGCAACTGTGTTTTCAGTCAAATTACTAACAATGGCCTTTATTCTTTCCTCAGATATGTTCTCCACTTATTAGGATGAAAGAGATGTGTCATACCTGTCTGAGATTCAGCCTGAATACATTCACATGTCTTCTCCACCTACAATTCAGTATGAGAAATCCAGTTAGTCAGAACTTTGCCAGTATTTTATAATATTTAGGGCTCAAACTAAAGCAAGCATAGCACTATTTTCACTTACCTTATTGTTGTCATTGCACAGTCTACTAATTGACACATAGTGTCTAATCTTTCTGTAGGCAAAAAACAGTGTGTTAATTCCCATCCAAACCTCAGCTCTAATTCAGTGCTGATACTCAAAGTAGGTAAGAGCAACAGATTATTTTAGCACAAATCCTGTTCTGCCAGGAAGGCTCAATTTGGAAGAGGAAAATCCCACAGTTCTGCATGTCGTGGGGAAAATGGAAGCACCTTTTGCAGAGTCTGTCTCCTCCTCTTTCTCTCTGCTCTCCCCCCACTCTCCGAGCTTCTTCTGGGCTACTGTAGGATGTTTCATGTATGATATAAATGCAAAAAATGCAAGTTCTGTCCAAAACTCAAAATCTTCTATAGGACTTAGGGACAGAGCAATCAAACTGAAAACTAAACCCCTGATTAGCAGAAAACTTCCTAAGTCAGCTTCAAATGGGCTTAGGTTGTTCCGTAAGTAGCAATGTACGTAATACATACATGTCTTACAAGTTTGACATCTGAAACTGAAAATACGTTTTCACTCTACTGATGGAGACTAAAGAATATGAATTACTTCCAGGGATTAAATCAACCCAAAACATCAAAAACATTTTTTTTCCTTAAAGATGTTACTGCTTGAAAAAGCTGCATTTGGCCTTTCCTTCTCAAAGATACATTTTTAACAAACAATTGTCTCAGTCAAGTCTGAGATGACATGCCATGCTCTTGATTAAGCCTTAAAGGGATTTGAACCTACTACTGCATCCAATCTGATCCACCTTCTTTCCCTGAAAGGACTCCTCATAAACATACCAGTAACTAACATCTACTTGTGTGCTCTGAAGGCTTGATTTGGGGACCAAGTGGAAATTGCATAAAAATCAAGACATGCTTGAATTTTGCCCATGACCAAGGCACACAGTGACCTTATCACATAAAGATACCTGGCAACAGCCATGAGTAGGTGAGCATGGAGGGACATGGTACAGGTGCACAGTTGGACCTGGTGGTCCCACCACAAAGCATAGAGAGACCAGAGAGTGCATTTGAACTTCAGGGAGTATTAGAAGAGTCAGGGTCACAGCGAGCACACCTGGATCTTTGGCTCCTTTTGGGGGAGAAGTAGGAGAATTTCACTTTCCCTGCACACAGCATGTAAAGCTGATTTTGCCCCAAGGAATTAAAAACAGAGGTCTGAGGCTCCCTTCCTTGCATAAGCTTCCATTATACTCAGTAACAAGATAATCTAATGTCTGCAAAAAACAACTGAACTCTAAACTGAGCCTTGAGACATAAATCATTGTTTAGCTTTTATACTTACCCTCCCTGTCCGATGACAGGTAGTATCTTCACATTTTGTTGTATGCTATCTCCGTTTTTCTTTTTCGCATAGTACATTCCTTGCCATTCCTGAAAAAATAATTCAAGTAGAAGGAAGTTCAGATAAAACAGGAATAAAAGCTGTAGGTTCATGCCTTCTTTCATTGAAAGCTGTCTTACTATACAAAACCAGGCAGGACTGGTTATCCTCAAATTTCTCCCCTGGAACAAACCTGTAGGTCACTGTGCTGCTGCCAATGCATAGAGAACTTCCAGAGAGGCAGCCTGTGAGTGCCCTGATGGCAACAACTGGACCTCAGGTGCTGTGGGAATCGACCATATATTCTCTTCAACATCCTACCTCAGTGGTGTTGTGGGTCACTGGGGGGAGATCTGGCACAGAGCAAGAGCTCAGACCAGTCTCTGCCTGGAGCAGGAGTTCCCCCAAGGTTCTGGGAGTGCCATCAGGCTCTAACTGTGTGGGGCACCACCCTGCCCTGCCCAGGACCACACACCACATGGCTGGGACTGCTACACTGACCTGCCTGACTTTCTCTCTCACTCTGCTGACTTGTTCCAGGACAGGAAGGTCAGTGCAAAACTGCTATGCCAACCTGATCACCTTCTCTTCTGAACTGCACCGTCTCTCCTGCAGAGTTGGGAAGTCCTATCACTGATTAAACATTAAATATATCTGTGAATAAAAGTACTTTGATATCCTACTACATTTACTTTCCATACTATCAGTTTACTATCAAAAAGTGCCAGAATTTTTTTTTATTCTTTTTTTTTTAAAAGCAGAAAAGAGCCTAGTAGAATAGCTCCTGGATTCTGCCTCCCTATAAAAGCAGTCTGGTTTTAGGATTGTCTACACATTTCCATCCCTAGAACAGCTATTAGTGGCCTTTTTAAATAGGTGTGTATTTTGAGCTGGGCATCTAATAAATACCAAGAGATTAATAAATAATTGATTTCATATTGCACATTCACTCGATACAAACTGCTCATTGCAATTGCTGGTGCAATTGCCGTATTTTAGTTGAGTTCAAGAGACTGCAGATCAGATCTTACAAACATATGTGAAAATACCTTCATGAGGCAGATGATACATATTTATTTATGTGAGACTGACATAGTCAAGTGAGGCTGATTTCACAGTCAGGTAGGCCAGAGCACAGGTACGGAGAGAAGAGTTTTGCATTTATGTTGATGGAGCCAGCAAACAGACTCTAGCCCACAGAGAAATGCATGGTAACAGGCTGAACAGAAAAAAATATGAAAGGCTTTTCTGAGGATCTGTCAGAGAAAAGAACTGTGTATAACAAACTGTGAAGCGAGTGTTATATCTTCTCCTGTGAGCTGCTTGAGGAATACAAATGAAGATAAAGCAAGCATCACAAAATTCAATGCTCTCATAATTAAAATATTTATATCGATAGTCTCCTGACAACCAGGATGAGGTAGAGATGAGTAATTGATCTCTAACCCAGGCAATAAACCCAGGATGTACATAAAGGGATGAAGTCATAACGTACAGATTGGATAATTCCCTCATTGAAAGTGCATCCTTCTCAAGACAGGTTATTCACTAATGTGTTCTTCCTAGTCAACAGATCGATTTTTTCAACTTGTGAATTTCTAAAACCTGTGAAATTGTGGCAGGAAATGTGTGAGGGAAAAGGTCAGCACAATTCTGAGAAATAGCAGGTCCAAGCCAAACTCCTGCTGGTAGGTAAAGTTCTCCCAGGGATGTTACTTAAATGTATTTTAAGAACACCATATGCTCTTCCCAGAGTCTCTGTCAGCAATCCAACAGAGAAGAGCTGCTTCCTAAGACATGCTGTCAGTCAAGCTCATCATTCTGTCTGCATTAGAGCCACACACGCCCTGTGATCAGTCCCTGCTCTATGGCATGGTGTGCTGGGATCAAACACAGAGTAAAAATCATTCACAGTAAAAAAACACACAGTTTCACCCTTTACAGAGTGGTCAGTGCTGATGTTTCAAACTCCATTAAGAAGTCCAAGGCATGCATCTGTCCACTGAGCACTCATACATGCACAGTAAGGAATCCCCTAATTCAGCCTTCCTTTTAGACTGGGGCTTCTTGCACAAGACAGCGAAGTTCAGCAAACTGCTTTTAGAAAACAGAGCAAACCAAAATAAACTCAAGGTGTCATGAAAACAATCTGTAAGAAAGTAAGGCTGAGTTAGGAAGCACTCGCCATAGACCTTTATCACAGACTGTGATTGCTCTCCCACCCACTCTGTAAAGACTGATATCTTGCAAACAGCTCCCAAGGAGTGAAAGGAATTGCATGTCTTGTCTGCTTTATCAATAGCTACACATCTTACTTCAAAAAAAGCAAAACTAAGATAAAGAGCTTTGTGTCAAACTGCAGAGATCAGAGGTAGCAAGAATTCTAGTCAGAATTGCACATTTCATCTTAATGGATGCAATTTGAATTATGAAACAGAAGAACAAAGTTTTTTTAAACTCCTCAAGTATGGATGGATGAACATGTCTTTCAATAACACTGACTTCTTGCAAATTACAGCCAGCTGTAGTAACAAAAAATGAACTTCCAGAGATATTGTTTTTGCTAAGACAAACAGGATCCTGACCCAAGAATCCCTACGTACCATGCAATTAGCAATTTTTGAGTATAATGCCTATGAACTTTGGATATACTAAACTTGCCCACAGCATTATGTTTGTCAGCAAAAGAGGGGAAATGCTGCAAGAGTCCATCTTCCTAAATTCCATTTAAAGATGAGAGGTAGATTTTATGCAGCTCACATTTTTCTAAGGACCAGAAAACCTTGCTTTCTATTATCTTTATTATTATATTACCGTGTTTGTTCAAAACAGAAAAGCCGAACCTGTTGACAGGAGAATATCACAGTAGTGGACAGTTGGCTTTTTTGATATGCTGTAACCTACAGTAGCCAATATAGGGCCTACTGTAGTGGGAAGATAGTCTTCTAAATTTAGGATATAAAGAAATCACAAGACTGAAAGCAATGCACAGACCACATCAGAATGATCCAGATAAGTTAGGCACCTCCATAACATCTTGACACAAATGATTTCAAAAATTCAAATATTTCAAAGGTTATTCCTCACAGTTAACCTTGACTTGCAACTACTTCCTGTAATAATTTTATTTGTAATTCATTTTTATATTAATATATAAATGTAAGGTTACATAGATTACATACATGTTCCAAAGGGAAACACAAAATATGTGTAAACAGAATATATCCACCTGAAACAGCTTAAACTGTTCCAGATAGACAGATAGGTAGTATTTCATTAGCCCTCACCACTGAAGTCGTACAGTCAGGAGTAAAATAAGTGCAAGGAAAGAGATGGATTAGGGTTAGATTTCCATTATTCACAGAGTAAAACATATTTCTGTTATAAATGACATTTCTATCAGCCCACTAAAATATTAAAAAATTTATCACTTCATATCTTGAGAATTGACGCTGTGGATTTAAAACCTGACACATCCAATATATTTGAATTATAACTTAATAAATACTCTCTTCTAACATCAGTTTCGTATTACACTCATTTACTTTGAGATAATTTTGGTCAGGCAAGAGAGATGTGAAGCACCATAATCCAAGCTATTGTCTGTCACTGGGATCTCTTCCAACAGCCAATACATGTAGAAATGAGCGACACATTCTCATTGAAATGCACACGGGATCTGCCCCCAGCCAGAGCACAGCTTTTGTTGATCAGTGCTTGTGTCAGCACCCTGATTTACAGAGTATGACTCACCACAACCTTGCAACCCCGTATAGATGCACAGAGTGCCATGATTCACTTCAGCATCTCCTTGCTCTGTGCCAATAATGTGCTGCTTCCCCCCGGACAGTCGGTACGACCCAACCGGCTGTCCTGACTCAGGTCTGACCGTGGGCCATGACACACCACCCAACACACCAATTCCCAAATCTATTTGCGTAATCTCCATGATCATCTTCCTGTATGGTACCGTGACATGTTCAATGGCATCAGAAGCATTTACACCTCATTGTAGAAATGCAGATGGGAGCTCCTAAACAGATCCTCACGTACATCCACAACACTCCCAAAGGAACATCATGGAGTAATGATGTTCCTTTGCCACCAGGCAAACAGTAACATCCCTCTGTAAAGACCTCCCTTAAAGCCAGACCTTGGACAATCTTAGTGCAATGAACATTTCTAATGGAAATTCATTAGACATCTCCCATATCATTAGAGAATAAAACACACTGTCAGCTGGCAGCTGACACCTATCATTCTCAAGTGATATTGCAAATGTCTCTGATATTTTTATGTTCTGAACTTGCTTCCACATGTCATACTTCAACATGGTACTTTTCTCATTTACACAGCACTGGATAACATGTGCATCCATCTCATTTCTCTTGTTTGCTACAAACAGCATAAATTGTAAAGAAACTCAGCAAGTCACTTATTTTCATAAAACAAGTACCTCTTCCAAGCAAGAAAAGAGAAAGAAGCCCTTAAAAAAACTCCCATTTTTTACTTCTTGTTCTTGTTTTGAGTGAGAAAGTTGCAAATGCTACTTTTCTGTAAAGCTGCAAGTCACAACGTGTCATCTCTGGACTGCAATAACTCTTACAGGTAGCAAATAATAAGTGATACAATGCCATTACTCACCTTTCCTATCTTTATGCAGGAATTAATAGTATCTAGGAAATCAGCTTTTTTTTCATTTATAGGCACTT
Organism: Lepidothrix coronata; assembly: GCF_001604755.1. Classification (NCBI taxonomy): domain Eukaryota; kingdom Metazoa; phylum Chordata; class Aves; order Passeriformes; family Pipridae; genus Lepidothrix; species Lepidothrix coronata. The sequence goes on from NW_016690191.1 coordinate 7,134,983, forward strand.
CTGTTAATTCCTTTTGTATTAGTTCACCTATTTGATAGCCCATCATCGTTTCAAAAGCAGGATTGACGTACTGTGAAACAAAAACAAACAAATACCCATTGAACAGTATACTTAAAGCACAACAGAATCCCTCTTTTCTGTTTGCTAAACCATGGGATCTCTTTCCCAGCTTGAAATAAATGTCAGCATGTACTACTCCTGAGAGAGATGCCCACATTTTTTAATTTGTGAAGCAAAACAGGAATGTGTGCCTGTGAGCAAAGAGAGGGAAATTTTGGAAACAGCTGAGTATTACACATTAACAGAGTTTAGAAAGACAGCATAAATTCCTGAAAAATAGGTTCTGTCAGTTCTCAAACATATAAACCTCAAACCTACCTCTGTGTTCCTAAAAATCACAGATTTGACAGTGGGATACCATAGGAATATTAACCTTATCTATTAGCAAATTCATTGTCTTATTCTATGTAAGGGCCAACCATCACTATTTCCCTGTCCTGGCAAGTCCAGCCAAGCAAACTGGAAGAAGTGGAATTTAATAAAGCACTTTCTCTCTGGAGTGAACATTGCATTTCATTGCAGTTTTGTGGCCCTTGCCCAATAAAACCGAAGATTGTTACCGACAGCCCACACCTTCGTGACCCTCTCGCTTGCTGAGTTACAGGCACAGCTCCTGTCAAAACAGCATCTGAATGTCTCACAACTTACAGTGTTTTAATATGAGAGAAATGCCCTCTGCTTCTAAAGGTTCCCCCCTAAAGGTTCCTTCCAAAAGGTTCCCCTCCATGTGCGAAAGCCCTGCCCGCTGGAGCTCCAGGACTCCTGCACATGTCGGTTCTCTCATACTCTGGGACTGTCAGCAGAGGGACAAAATTGGGTCTGAAAAAAACATATTTAAAACAACTTCAGGATGTGTTGTGTTATTTTTTTAAAAGGGATGAAGAAGGCACATCCTGAATTGAAATTGCCAGTGTCAAGATTTGGGTCAAGAAGGTACAATTTATATGCATGTTATAATTCCCAGAGGCTTAGACTCAAGCTCTTTGTTGATAATAAAATCACTCTTCACTGCTTCATAGCTGGGGATGGAACTAACTCCTTTATAAAGATGATGGTTTTCAGAACTGCAAACCTAAGCACAATTTCTTTTCCCTATTTTAAAGACACTTCTAAGAGAGGATTACATTCAAAAACAGTTGGCCCAAGAATTCTGAGACATCAAACAGTATCAGATTTTAGGAAAAAAAAAAGTGTACAATTATTTAAATAGAATATCCATTAGATTTTCAAGAGTATCAAATTAACATACAATATTTTTGGAAAAGAATGCTTACAAGCCAGTGGCTGCATTCATTCTTGATACAAAAGAATCAATCAAAAAATAAAAACAAGAGAGTAAATCCTTATTCATTCAGAAACAACAATCACCCTTAAAATTGACTTGATTTATGCAAGATACTTTAAATGGAGAAAATTCTACTTTACAGCTAAACTCACTTCAGTCTTTTAGAACCATTAAGTTAGATTAGATTCTTGTGCTGTAAGAAAGAGTAAGTGTAATCATGGATGAAATAAAATACAGAGCAATTTTCTGTATTTTTATAACTGGAACAAACCTGTATTACATGGTCTTCACTTGTGATCTCAATGGCTTCTTGACTTTTCTCTAATGCTGTAAATAATGAATTACACGCCCTGGAAACAAACAAAAAAGATAAAGCATCTCATGAAATTTTATCCTTTTAAGTCTTCTCATATATGACAATAAAGTATTACAACTCCATACTGGATAACATTGTACTTCAACAATTAATGTATTTTCTTCAGCTAACTGCCATTCTATAATTAACTATCATACATAAAATAAATACTCTATTAAGATGTGGCTGAATTGAAATTTTTTTGTTGATAACGTTTTTGGTAAAATTACCTTAGTTTGAACTGTGCCTGTACCTGTCCAAATTCCAGCTGAATCAACTCATTGTAACAGGCCATTCTACTAGAATTTTCTATATATCTCTGCAAATAAAAGGTTAGAAATATTTAATTAATACACATTTCCGAATGCAAGGGTATGAAGCTCTGTTTTCTTTTGCTTGATAAAGAACCAAAAAAAAAAGTAGACAGGCCAAAAATGAACATGCTGTGACACAAGCAACACGAGAAGACTATTTTTTGGGACTAGTAAAACTTTTTAGGTTACTGCATTTTGAAAAGGTGACTGATCCTCATGGTAATGAGGTTCAACCAATCTGTTTATTCTCTGTGTTTGTTAGGAGGATCAATGTATTTTTTAAAAATCTACTTTTAGCTCTCATGCTACTTATTTAAAATAAAGTGAAAAAATTGTTGTCTCTCAAGGCATCGAAATCTGAGATTATTTTGAGTTTCTAATTGCTAATACTCCAAATTTTCTACATAGAAGAAAGCAAAATTTCCAGTCAAACACACCTACCATTGGATACAATTATTGATTTTGGGGCTTGTATAGCAATGACCTCAGTATCTTTCACGTTATTTTAACACTTCTCATATTTACCAGGTATGAGCCTGAAATGTTAAATCTTTGTTCATGCTAAACCAGCACAGAAGTGGATAGTTTGCAGGGAGGACTGATTATCAAAGGTAAGCCACCACATTAAGGTGCTAAACAAAATTTTCTGTGCTTTGCCATTAGCCCCATCTCCAAGGCTCTGATCCATAAATAATTCATAACCCGTGTTAAATTACTTATGTGCCCCCTGGAATGACTCTTTTCATTTAAATACCATTATCTTCAGGCTCTAGCATTTCCTGGACTGGGACCTTACTAGAAATAAGCAGAGGGGTGCAAATGGAATGTGATGGGACAGCCAAAAATCTGGTGAGCATGGAACCAAATATTCTGAATCACACTGTAAATCAGGCCCATTTTTCTTCCATTGTCAGCTGAATGCAATAAGGAATCCACTTAACTGATGTACTAATAAGTATCTTTTTAGCTTAGTTGGAATAGTTGCCAAGGAACAGATTCAATGCAATACTTTTCAAGTGCCTCCAAACAATAGATAATAGCATTTGACAGTGTCTGAAGCCTGTTTACAGATGTGAATTGGCATCTGATAGAAGAGATTTCCCACAGCACATTGTGCTGTTCATTGCAAGCTGCTCTCTGGCTCTGCCACAGTCACCAGTCAATTTTGTCCATGTCAACTTTTCAAGCAGAGCATCATATATTTCATCTGAAATAAAGGCATAAAGCAGTAAAAAGTCTCAGCACCACTTCTTATGTTCCTGAGAATGGCCACCTACTCAGCATTATTCTAATTCTACTGGTGTACGATGGTCAGAATTGGGACCTACAGGAATGAGCAGCACGAACAGGATCTACAGGTTGGATCACTGACACAAAAAGGGACTGAGCCAAACTTCTGGATAGTTTCTTGCATGAAAATTTTGAAATATCAGAGCAACCCAGTACAATATTGCAACATACATACCCTTGTGAAGCCAGCAGAGATCAGGGGCAAAATTGATGACTCTTCACGGTCAGTATGCCTTTGAAAAAAGAATAATAAAGTCAGAGATTATTTTTGTAATCAACTGAGGCCAAATTTCACAATCCATTGACATACTTGTATCCCAGATGTCACACATACTGCTAGATGTTTACGGGATCTAGGAATAAAATATATTTTTTTGTGGTTTTTAATAAGCTTTCATCTTTGGCGTGGAGAAGTCAAAATGTTATTTTCCTTTATGCACGTAAGGTGCTGCTTACACCACAAAAACCTTGTGCTTCAAGGAAAACAATTAATGACCTAGGTTGTTGGACTACTCCTACTTTTTTTGGTACTGGATTCTTTATTGTTTATGCTGTCCTTAGTCAGAGATGCACTTGAAAGTCAATACAGCCAAAGTTTTAAGAAATTCCCTGTCTGAGTGTACCAAATCCTAGATGGGCAACTCAAGATGCCCGAATGAGGACAGATTTGCTTGTGTTGCCTACCCAGTGCCTTCCAGTGGGTCACTTTGGGAGGACATATTCCTAAATGAACTACCTAAATAATTCTGAAAAACTTGGCTGAACTAACTGTTAAAAGACTCTCAACATATGTGAATGTATGGCTGGAATCTGGAAGAAAGGCAACTATGTTAAGTTTCTGTAAATGAGCAGATTGAAGTTTTTATTTACACTTGAAGTTTCGGGTCTTGAAATGTTTAGTTATGGTCTTTTGTTTGCTAGAGATGGGGGTATATTTTTAATGGGGAATTTCAACACCTCATAATTAGTTTTCAGAATTTATGTTTTCTGAGAAATGGCTATTCCCAAAATCGTACTTTGAGGAAATTGTCTTCCAGTTATTTCATTTCAGACTAAATATATTGATTTTTTTACATTATTTTATGATATATAAGTAATGCTTTCAGAGGAGGCGGATGGAAAAAGCATATGTACTGCTTTACTGAGATGTCATAATATAGTTTGTCTTGCTTTTAGAACTTCTGTGGTCAGATGATACTTTGTACTGATCAAATTGTACTGATCAAATTGTTCTGTATCTTTTTTCACAACTCAGAAGGTCTCCTGTTTGTGCTGAGATTAATCATATTAAAAGGCAGATCAAGAAAGGTTCAAAATACAGATCTGTGAGACATTCTGTACAGGATGCTGCAGAAGTTGTTTGAAACATAGTCTGAAAGCTTGCAATGATCAGGAGAGTGGAAAAAACCCCAAAACAAAACACAAAGTGAGACCTCCTTAGTGAAAGCAGAAATGAAAAAAACATTTCTGCCTTAATCCTGTGGTCGAGGATGGTGAAAACTCTATGTGGTATATAGTTATTACTAGCCCAGTAAGAAGTTCTCATTCAAGTTTTTAATGTAGTATTTACTTTTAAAATTATAAGATTTACACTTTTGATCACACTTGAAAGTAAAGATATGAGTATTTACCTCTGTACTACACAAATAATGACTGTATTTTCTGAGGCTTTCGTTGTTCTGATAGACCTTTAAATAAAAAGCAAATAATTTAAATTTTTTTAAGTTCACATTTCAGAAATCATGACTTTACAGACTATTCACACAGTACTTTTCTTAAAATGTCTCTTTTAACTCATTTAACAACAAAACAAAAATCAAATCCTGAGCCTGCTACTAAGAAAGGAGAATAAATTCAGCCATATCTGAGACTCCATAAACATAAGATTATTCTAAAACTCAAATGTTATCAGTGGGAGAACAGCAAAAATTCTCCACTCTGAAATGGTTTATAATGGACTTGTTTGAAGGACTTGGCCTCACTCATTTCAGGTGCATTCTCCTTTATTCTGGGACAGAATGGTAAACATGGGAGAAGAGGAACAGTGCTGATACCTAGAGTTTGCCTGACAAAGATCTTATCTAGTTCCTTCAGTTTAGCAAGAAGAGCCTTTGTCCCAGTGCCCTGGCCTCACCACACTCACCCAGGGTACATACCCTGACCCTGCCACCCCCACCCCACAGCCTGTTATTCAGTCTAGACACATTCCCAAGGGGTATTTCACTGGAAAGAAGTCACTGAAGCAAGGCACCACTGCCTGTCAAGTCTCTGTGGAGAGACTCAGAAAGGCAAATCTTTTTCTCCTTTTTTCATACTTCACAGCAGTTTCTAAAAGTATTTTTGGAATCAGATTGCAACTTTGCTCTTCATAACATATTTTCAAATGTTGTAGGTATGGAAACACACACACCAAATGTTGCCTGTTTGCATCTGGGGTTGCTCAACAGCAAGTAACATTGCAAAAAAATGAGAACATTCATGAAGTGAATGTATTAGTTGAATTGCTTGGTGATATATGCTATCTTTGCAGTTGATTTAGTGTGCAAACAAGGAACCAGGGATTTGGGAATAAAAAAAAAACTAACAGAAGAAAAACAAACAAAAAACCCAACAGTTCACTATGGTCAGAAAATTTGTATGCTGTGGCCCCAAGCCAGATCGAGCTTCAGACACCCTAGTACACCACCAAAAATGCTGCTGCTATCAGATGTAAAGCACTGAGGTAATACTATTTGATGCTGTCAGTGCACACCTGTCCAGAAAAGTATATCAGTGATCAATAGTTTATAAAAAGGTCATATAAAAGCAAAAAAACTTTGATGATGTGTTAACTATATTGCTAAGCATTAATTGCACTGAAATGGTGCTTACCTGCATAACGCTTCTGCATCAAAGTATCTGGAATGCCTATGGTCAATAATGATAATGTCATGGTGTTTATCTAGAAAGCTTTCTAGAGCAGCCTGAGGTGTCCTGGCAATGTTACATCGAAATCCAGCTTTCTCACACGCCCAACGGAACCCATTACTCTGGTCGTCTTCCTCAGCAAACACTAAAAGTACCTGGGTTAAAGACAAACAGTGAAGAATTACAAACAAATCTTACATATACAGTATACAGAGTCTGTAACTTTTGCCTATTCTTAACGTGTTTTTTAAAGCCACTGCCAAGGCTTAATCCTTAATTGGTTTTTAACAGAATTGCTTTCTACAGAGCACTGCTTTTTTATAATTGTCTGTATACAGAGGTGTTTCAAGTGGATAAAACAGTTTGCCAGAACCACGTATATCCACACGGGGAGAACAAGTTTGGAAAGTGTCTCTCTTGTCATTATCTACAAAGAGAGCTTAGGCAGCCAGCAGAGACAGGGTGCCTGCATTTCAGACAGTGTACATGAACTAACAGCAAGTCCACTTCACTGAAACTGTCTCACACGCAACCATTTTCTTGGGGTTTATTTGTCTTGGATCATATTCTAGAAAAGGGAAAAAAAGGCCATGTTTCATCTTGTGTGAATCAGTACTCAGTGGTGCTTCCATAGCACGATGAAAAATGTGCTTTCCTTTTTATCTCATCCTAGTTCCCCAAAGTACTGGATGCTGCCCACTCTGTGGGGTTTCTGGAAATTACAGACAGGCTGGTCTAAATGAACTCAAGCCAGACTGAAATCATAAGTAGTACCTCTATATATGGAGTATGTCCCTGTGTGACTTCTACACAAAGCTTGCCATGGGATTTATATCACAGAAGAAGATTACCATAGTTAAAATCCAGAACTGGAAGTCAGATCTGTGAGCCAGTATTTGTTCTGTCCTAACTTGCTGTGTAATTGCCAATAACTAATCTCTCTGAGCCTTTTTAAAATCAATACAATACCTATATACTAAAAGTATTATAAAGCCCAATTCTTTAGAAATGTATTCCAAAGTCTAGGATTTAAAACAGTAGAGAAGATAAAGTCTGCTAAGGAGCACTCTCCTGTGCTTTGCATCAGGATAATGTTTTGCAGACAAAAACATCTTTTGCCTAAAAGAATACAGCATGGCAGACTAAAGATCTGTGGTGTGTTGTTTTGGGGGATCACTCAGTACATGCAGCCTTTCAGGAAAGATGGACAAATAAACCAGCATTTGGTCTATTGTCCCAAGACACCAATCTTTCAGTAACTTAATCAAGCCACACTTAAATATACGCTTCAGTCAGACAATAATATGGAGCACACGTAACTCACACCATATCCTACTGCTGTTTATCTTCCGGATGATTTTAGGAACTCCAGTGCTAGTTATACTTTGGACCAGGCTGGTGAAGTGTCTACCAGTAAATCTTAACATTTCCATGTACTGCATATTTTTGTAAGACTAAAGGACTTTGTACTCACTGAGTTCAGGTTCCTTTTATAGCAACCTGCAAAACTGTTTGCTATATTTAGTGAAGTTAATTTACAACACTCCTTAAGAGGGGAAGAAAGGTTTTCAGCAATAGCACAAAAAGTCAGCAGATCTGAGCTGTATGATTGACTCTGGCACAAATGAGATGTTGCTCAACTTCTCCTTCCCTCACACCTGCCAGCTATATTAGCAGGATAAACCAGCAGCACTTCAGAGTGGCCTATGACTGGGCAAAAGTGATAAAAGCATTAATAACAATACAGGAGGCAGAAATATTCAAGAAATGTTTCTTATTTACACTAGGGGAACAGCTGGATGAGGATGTTCTAAAATCTGATGTTGAATAACATTACTGTCTGTTTTGAAAATAGCTCAGGAAGATGTTGAACTGCAATTCTCGAAGACATTTTCACATTATTAGGTTCAGATGGCATTCACTGAGGAGTTTTCTAATTACTGACCGAGGAATATCTTGGATGATTAATGGTTCAGTATGCCTTGGGATATGGGAGAATTTTCAAAGGAAGTCCAAAGGAGTCATGTATTTGCAAACCTCATACTCACCCCAGACAAATAAGGGGACAACTGACATAAGACCCTTTTTAATAAAGAGACAAAGGAGGATTAATTAATGCCAGTCAACAATGAAGAGCAAAAAAACAAGCTCACTTCATATCTTCTGTAATAATGTTGCAAGTTTTGTTGATGCTAGCAATGATTCTGGTATAATAGATCTTGACAGGATATTTGGCTTAGTATCAGTTTGATGAGATTTTGATTAAGAACTGACTACCAGTAAAATACAAAATGAGGCACTCACTAAATTGATTACAAGCTAACTGATAGCAAAGAATAGATAGCTCTATTTTTATGAGCTGACTGATGGTTGGAGAAAACAGGCAGGGTTTTTAGGATATCACATAGAACGTCAAGATAAAAATCTGTTATGTGCACATTATCACTTGATAAAAATGCTCTGTGAAGATCTCTATACCCTGAAAAATTCCAGTCATAAATTTTAAGCTAACATCTGTGATGTTTTAGAAATCAAGACTTCAATTTGAACTGCTGTGTTACCTGAAGTTGATCTTGATGAAGTCTCATAGGGCCAAACTGCACATCTGTTACTGGTGCCTAAAAGAAATAAGAAGGGATGTTATTAATGCATTACACTTAAGAAGAAAGAAAAATTATCTCTGTTAGAGAAGACATTTCTTATCTACTACTGTCTCAGGGTTATATTGATACCATAATGATGCTGCTTCTTCATGAGAGTCTTACTCTGGTTTTGTAAATTTATATGTTAAGCTGCATTAATAGAAATCAACAAGCTAGTGCTTAATTATTTTCTTAATTATTGTGATTTTAAACATAAAGTAATGGATTAGTCATGAAAGTCTGATAGACATTGTTATTTTTCTGTATCCTCTGTATCAGTCCAACTGTTCTGCAAAACATGGAAATGTTTAAAAATTCCATCTTTTAAAGTCCAAAAAAGCATTAAATCTCCAGGAGGAAGGCAAAAATATGTAATTCTGCCCCTAGAATTTCACATGGAACAGGTGCCCAAGGATGCTAAAAAAAACACAGTAATTTCATTTCTCCAACAGCATTTTTCTACATTTTCTCCTTCCCATCCAGTGCCTCCAGAGATGGTTCCAGAACTCAGATATTTGTACTTGACAAAGCAATGCAGCTTTGCTTTGAAAAACCCTGCAAAAACACTGTCATATGTCATGCTTTCTACATGTCAGTGATTCTCACATTAGGTTCTGATCAAGTAACACAGGCAAAGAGTTTAGCATGAACTGAGCTGGGATCTTTCTCCCTCACGTGTCCCTTCATGGAAAGGAGGGCAATGACAAGAAGTGCTGTTTATCACAGTTGCTTCTCTTTTATATCATTAATCATTAATTCAAGCTTGAATGACTCTTCAAGTGGTATAGGATAGACTTTCTAAAGTAGTTAAACACATAAATACAGAGGGAGACTGTAATAGGATTACACGGGGTTGGTTCTTTGGGAATTCCCACAAGGTAAATATCAGCACTTTCAACGTGCTTAAATATTTTTCACCTTTTGTCCCAGAAATTAAAACTAAAAAGCAGGAATAGCAATGTTCCCAATTCAAAATAGGAAACAGAGACCAATCAATGGTCCTTGGAGTCACATAAACTCTTCAAAAGTAACTGGACAAAGAAAGCAGAAGAAAACAATTTCTGGCAATGCAGTAAACGGAAGACATCTCTGGATTCAAATGTGCAAAGAAAAGAGCTGTTGAGCACAAAGGTGGCATTTTTACATTGTTCTTTTTCAATATTAAAACCGCACTTGAAGATCAGATTTATTGCTTTACAGTCTGGAATTTTTCCATTAAGTAATTTTAAAGAATCATCAGCACATCCCACAGAAAAACCTTTTAGAATTGCACGCTCCATTCTTTCTATGACCTTACTGCTCCATTGCACATGAGTTTCTCATGTGTGATTTTACTTATTTATCAGCTTGGAAGTCATCACTGCAACATTAAATAAGCAAGAAACATGAGTCAAGAAAAAATGGCAACCTAGTGCCTGCAAAAAAAAGCCAGGAACCAGTGTTTGTCTGTCTTGTTTAAGAGGGCCTTTAAGAGCTGATGTTAAAATGACATGGAGAGGTTTCAGATTTACTCAGTCATTCTGGTCAGATTGGATTAGTTTAAATACTCTCCAGTCTTTTTTTTTTCTAATTTTGAGACTAAAAATCTCTCTTCAGTTGGAAAACTCAAGCTGCTTTATTCTCCCTTGTGGCCCATCATCCAATTACTCAAAATCCACACTAGAAAACAGCAAATACTTTTGCTGATAATGCACACAGCAGGAGGGAATCCATCTCTTTCCACCAGGGTTATTGGTTTTATAGCACTGACAGTAGTAACTACTTGTCTGAATCAGTAAATCAGCAGAGATGCCTGAAGGACATGGAGGGAGAACATGTAAGACATGCCTTTTTACAGTCACTTCTCTGTCCATAACTGTACTTCAAATCAAATCCTGACACATTTTTTTGTACACTCCAACTGCCAGCATAAAACAGCAAGTGTTTCCAGTGTCACTGAATGATGGGCCTGAGATGAACTTCACTGGCATCTGAGGGGATGCAAAACCCCATCCACCAGGCTAGTGTACACTTGGACTATCAGTCCGAGTCCAAGGGGAATTTTAACAGATGAGATAAAGCCAGTATTGTCAGTTACTGTTTCTCAGATGCTTCTTTTAAAAAGTTTGTGAATGAATAGTCATCAAAGTATTTAAAGGACCGAGCCTGAAAACAACTTTTCTGCCAGAAATCTGTGGCTATTGCAGCACTGAAAGTACCTGTCTAAACACCATTTAAGCTTAAATCACAAGAACTGCCCAAATGAGATAAATTGTCTTGTTACACATTAACTTGCTGTCCTGAGTAAAAGAAAAACCCCTTCTGCATATCAGCTGGAAAATTCTGGTGAACTCCAGTTAATTCTTAATCCTGTTGAAATCTGTTCAAATAATTTGATTAATCATTTCAACTTTTTGTGTGCTGCTGGTAGCACTGAGAAGTAACATGGTGATTAAGTATTGTGTCAAAAATCAAGGCTTCAGCAAGGATTAGCAGAAACTCTCAACTATTGGTGAACTACATGAGCTTCAAAAATACCTCTAATGCTGCAAGCTTAATAACAAAACCAAACCAGCCAAAGCTCACATATATAGTAACTGCACAAAAACATCTTTATTCACTCACACCTTTTTCTATTTCTTCCTTGAAATTTCTTTCCTAGTTGAAAAACAAAAGCCTGAGTACATTTCCACATTGGCAGACACGACTTACACATGTGACAGCCTTCTAGGCAGGCACAGATTGGTAAGAAAGGGTATGAGAAGACAGAGGTAGAACTAGTTATAGATTCCTGGAATTGACTGTGATAGGGCTGGGTCTGTTGCCAAAGAGCTGCTGACGCAAACCTAAGTGTACAGCATATGTGACTGTGGCTACTTCAAATGCTTACACACAGCAATTGCAGCCCTTTTACATACTCTGACCCGCTGAACTACTGCTGGTAGCACTTATTTTCCCTCAAATTTGTCTGTCTGGTTTGAACACTGTAGTTTCTGTCCTATGGAACGAGTCCTGGCCCCGGCACAAAGCAAGATCCACCCCAAGGCAATGGCATCAGCCACATGTGATTGACAGCTGTCAACGGGGAGGTCATCTACTGACTGCTGAGAGCGGCTCAACACTCCCCAGAAATTATCTGTGTTGTAGCAGCCAAGTTGCAAACATTGAAATTGTTGATAGAAATAGTTCATGTTTCCAATGTCCTGAGAAAAGTGAATGTTTGGTAAATAAAAACAAGTGAAATAAGCTTTAAAAACACAGACCCAAACAACTGTGACTTATCTGATTAAAGTACAACAAACTCAATGTTGACCTGATATAACCTGGTAAAGTACTTCTTGCTATGAGTCATTCTTCGTATTTTACCAGAACAGAGTCTACAGGAATGGGGTTTTTTATTCTTCTTACAGCTAGAAAAACTTTAAATGAATTTGCTCAATGAATAAATGCAGAAAGAAATAAAGGGTGGATATAAAGACAGCTTGATTCACATGCTCCCTGCGGTGATAAACTGCTTGTCTGGCATGTGGGACACATCAAAGCAGCCCACAGGTCTTCTATTTGCTAGAGGTTTCATATCTTGGTTTTCTCCAAAATGTCTCTTACCATGACCAACTGGAGAGGAGAGCAAACCTCCTAAAATTTTGGGCAGAGTCAGCCCCCAAAAAATCCTCTGGCTATTAACTTCCATGCAATACTCCTGCTATGGAGGGGCAAACACATTCCATCTGGAGGCAGACCTTCTTAAGACACTTCTTTTTGTGGGATGTTTTAAAGCACGCACAGCCCAGGGTAACCCTCTGCTGCAGCATCACCCACTCAGGAGAAGGGCTGGCAGGGAGCTGCTGGCATCCTAAGGAATATTGTCTGAAATCCACAACTGTTCCATCACTTCCCTTCCCTCACTATAATATATGGCACAGATAACCACAATTATTAGACATATTGACTTCACTGCTGGTCTTACTGGACTACAGTTCACAAAATTCATCATTTTACAGATCAATATTTTAAGGCATCACCAAAAATTCTTATCTAATTGTAAAATACATACTTAAATTTTCTACATATACTAGGTATGTGATACAGATCTGCATGAGTTGACTCATCAGTAAGATTTGACATGAATAAGATATGCTGGGAGCCACAGAACTGTTAGCATAAACTGAATACTGATAATTCTAAGAAAAACAGAGAGATTCGTTTTACAAAGGAAAAAATATGCTTTCTCTTAACTTGCCATTTTAAGCACAGATTTATCACCCCAGAAAATGAAAGCCCAAATTAACTCATAGATTTATACCATACCTTAAACTTTAATTGATTCAGGTTCTATTGCCTGAAGAAATTTGAATTTTGCATGATAATACACTTTCTTGGAAACCTTAGCCAAATCATTCTGGATGCTGAAAGCTGGGAAATAACCCACTCCCTATAAACTGGTAGGATCTTGTCCACTCAGGTCATATCAGGGCGGTGCTCTGTCTCAACAGAGAAGGGCTTTGTGACTTGGTGTGGCTCTCATTTCTGGGCAATTAAAGTCTTCATATTCAGGATCAGGTTTTCACAATTCACATTTTAATTTGCTTATAGTAACCTTTATCACTTTCTGAAATATATGAATACTAATCCAATCTATGGTCATTTACCTATCTTTTTGTCTGGGGAGATCTCTCTAAGTAGATCATTTAAGAGTTAGCTGCCTATTTTCCATGCACTTTCTGCGAGACACTGAACATCACTGTTCATGTCTTCCTTGCAAACTTTGTTAGCACCCTGCTGTTACAAACTCAGCTTTGGTACAAGTAACATAAAATGCTGTCTGAGCAGATCTTCCAAACAGGCACAACTGTTTAGAACATAAAATGAATTATATAGTCGACAGATTGAATTCTGACCTGGCTAGCAACAGTGAAATTCAGAGTAATTCCACCAAATACAAAGAATACATCCTGGATTTACTTCGGTGTAAACAAACTGGGAGTCTGGTTCTATGCAGCTCCTTCTTTTGTTCTTTGGAGGCCACAAAAATTTGAATAAAGAGTAAGAGAGAATAAAGAGTCCAAGGTTTCTGCCTTTGCTCAACAGATTCAAGGACAAAGGTAAGCCTGGCTTTCAAAGACCGTATGCTGTATGGAGTCAGTTTATTCTTTGCCACAATATACAGACATGAGTTCGGAAAAGCAATTAAAATTTACCAAAACCTCAACCTAGATGAAACCTGTTAATTCCAGCCCTTGATATTTTTTTCTATTCCTGTTTCATAAAAGACGTAGACAAATGTCACAGACTCTGAATTCACATAATGTAGCATTTTGACTCAGTGCTCTGATAAAATCTAGCATTTAGATTAGTCTAAATCAGGTTCCCACTGATGCATCGCTCTCAACAAAACAATACAGATTTAGATCTATATTACAAGATACAGAACACCTGAGGTTTTATTCTGGTATCATTTTCCCTTTATCTATTTTCTCTTTCAGATTGATTCCTGGAAGAATTACTTACAGTGCTGCCATATAATGATACAGCAAACAGTAAGTGATGGGGTAACATACCCTCTGTTTTTTTAATCTGTCTCTTAAGTTTTAGTATCTGCTGTGAACCAGTTTTACATAAATGAGAGCAAAACTCTGGCCTCTGATTCACATCATTAACAACACACAACTTGGACACCTTGAAGTTTTTGTGAGAACAGAAGTTTTATCGAGTGTATCGAGTCATCAGAGCTCTCACACCAATCAGGCTGCCAGCCCTTCAGCCACATGACCCACTCTCCTATTGCCGATGCCCTGACAACACCTCACTCCCAAAATCCAGCCCCACTTCCACTGCTCAGCCTTGAGGCAAGTTTTGTGTTAATCCAGGTCCTGAGGAAGCCACCAAGGAGATCTACAGAGATCTACAGCCTGGTGGGACAGGGACTGCTTCACTGGAGTGGCAGCACAGAGGGCTGAACACCAGGGCTAACCCAGCTCCATCAGGACTCTCCCGGGCACAGGGAGGACCCTGCTGATTTTTGGCTACATGTTCGGCTTACCACAGATGCCAACCACTATTATATATGTTTGTTTGTTTGTTTGTTTGTTTGTATTCTGGGCCTGGTTCCCCATTGCATTTCCTCAGTGCCATTGCACTGCAGTAAGTGAAGCCAAGTTAGAACAGAACTGCAGCAACGCTGTTGGGAAATTGCACTCGCTGCCTTCTCACACACTTTAGACACAACCAAGAACTGCTTTGTACAGTTTATAAATTCTCCCCTTATTCTTCACAGGAAACTTTGGTTATCAAGCTGCAAGCATGGCGCATGCAAAAGTAAATCATTCTGTTCCGTTGGAAATAATTAACGATGTTGGCCCAAAGTGACTTGTATTATTATCTGCAGTGCGGTAAGGCCTCGGTGGCCTCTGGCCCAGATGAGTGTCCCACTGTGGTCACATTGTACAATGACAGTAGAAAGAGTCCAGTCAGCAGTCCCTGCCACTAGTAAAGGTCAGAACTTTTACACAGAACACGCTGATAATTTGGGAGACTTTCCTAGCTCCTGATAGGGTACTGAAGTGATAAAATAAATGTCATTATCTCTTAGCATGCCTATGGAACTATTACACAGATCTGCAAACTTGAAAAGGGAGGAAATGGTTGCTGGTTCCATTTTTAAATTCAGAGGAACTGAGGCACTGCGGGAGACAGTCCCAGCACACCAGGCACCGGTAATATCGGGACCACTGGATAATGGGTGGTACCTGGAAAACCCTCACTTATTTCTGAAATTCAAAATGATGTTGCTGATAATTCAAACACAAGTTATATCACATCTTGGTAACCACAGTATTATTGTAGGTTTCTAAGGTAAGCAGACACAACTCCAGCAAAGCAACTCTCCAAATCTCACAGTGTACTTCCACAAGAGTCCTCACTCTCAGTGAACCACACACCCAAAAGGGACAGAACGTATCACAGACAAGTCAGAAAAAGAAAGCCATTTACTTGTTAATCCACACTGACTTTTTCTGTCCAATGAGAACAAAGTTGAATGGAAACCAGTCCTCGTATCAAAAGCCATTCAAATCCAGCAGGTTATATTTCCTGCAGCAAGTTCCTAATTCAGAGATCCCTTTTAGACCTGTATGTTATGCACAAGTACATAGCACTTGAAATTTCATCTATTCCTCTGTTTAGAGGAGAAAAAATGTGAATTATACACTCCACAACAACCCTGGAAATGTGAATAACCTTAATACTGATCTGTGCCTCATGGTCATCATTTTGCCAAATGTTATTATGACCAGCTAGCACAGAATTTAAAATGCCCTAAGTCTGCACAATCTTAAGATTTGAGATGGCTCACTGGGGTCTTCATTAAGGTCCTCACTTTCTGATTGAAAGTTTTTGCAAGAACTTCTCCATTCAGGCCAAATATTCACAGAACTTTGGAGGCTGAGAGGTCTCCCCATGTGGAATCCCTGGGCTGCTCACTATAGTCAAATATTTCTGTGTGGTGAGGGCATGCTGTGAAGCATCTGTAGTTATATCCTGCACTAAGAGAAAAACAGTGGCTTAAATGATCTGGCTTGTACTTTAGAAGAATTTTTTAAACCCTATAATAATGGTTTTCTATACATAGATTGCAGCGATGGATGTCTTTATCAACACAAAAAAAAAAAGTAGTATGAACATTTTCAGCTGTTCAAACAGGAACAGAATGTGCAACATGCAGAAACAGAATTGTTTCAGATGAAAAAAAGAGTTCATCTTTAAGGCACTAGCACTAATTCAAGGGTCAGATGGAACACCCTGCACTTCAGAGCAAATGTCCCCTGAAGTCAGGCATCCTTGGTATTTTGGGGTTACGTGCAAATAAGGGCTGTGATTGCCTCTGTGTACCATGGCACCTCATGGGCAGCTGAACAGCACATCTGTGTGGATATTACCACTCTGAGTTTAAGCAGCTCTTCCCTTGTACTACTCCAACAAAGCTGAAACTGCTCTGCTTCCCCCTTGGCAATCAGGACCAGCCACATTCTACCTCACGAAATCCTTTAATGGCAGCCACATAAAAACAACGTGCCTAGCAATTCCCAGAAGGCTGAGGGACCTACTTCCTTTCCGCTTTTCCCCCCAGCTGACACAAGTCTGGTTACTCCACTGGCCAGGAGAGCTCTGGGGACCAACTCACTCCTCATATGCCAGCATTGATATAAAAGTTTCAGTGTGCTGTCCTCTCTCATCTGCTGGCAGAAATAACTTTTACCCAGATACCAAGGCTAGCCAAGTCAGAGAAGAAATTGGTCTTTAAGTCTTGCAAGTCATCAGCCAAGATGCATTTAAAATCAGAGCATTAAATATGTTGGGGTTTGCATAACTCCAAACAAATAAATACAGCCTTTGCCTTTACCAACATCTTTGTCTAACGGAAAAGGAACTTCTCACTCGCCTGCTGCCACCTCAGGTGTATTAATTTTGCAGGCAGGCTGTGGCTGACTTTCCATCCCCCCAGCTTGAGCAGACGCTTTAGTACAAATACTACATTCTTCTGGCCTTGAGGGAAATTCTTCCTGCCTGCATTTTAACAGTTGAGCTGCATGGCACTCTGGGAGACTTATATATGGCACAGTAGTTCTATTGTTTAATATTATTAAAACTCCTTGCTCTCTTGTGATTCTGCAAGATCCTGAAGTGTAGTAGTAAGTGCTAATCTGTTTCATATCTATCAGCTAGTTCTCTTCTTTCTGGTGGATACCACTTGCTAGTTTTATTTTAGAGATTATTACAGATGCATCTGAATACAATCATTATCAGTTTTTGGTTTTTCCCTTATGCATATGAATTTCAGCGACAGTTTCCTCTGAACCATCTGGATTTGAACAGACTCAGATGACTAAAAGGAAGTTCCAGTCTATCAGGAAGTTTTTCAATTACTTTCTTTATGTCAGACAAACTTTTCATGGCTTGGATCTATCAACACTGCAATCACCACAAACAGAACAAGCAAAGCAAGAGAGTACAGCCCAAAAATAGCATAAACCAGTCAGTGGATCTGACAGACTTCCTAGAAGATCTCTATTTTGTTCTAAACCTCCATTTGTAAAGGAACAAACTTGCTTTTTCTATTGTCATTAATAACCTATTGTTTGCATAGACACAGTTCAGGCTTTAGTGACCATAGTAATTTTTTCTACCTGCTGCCATCCATTATCATAACAGGAGACATTTCCCAAGCAATGTCAAAGGGCCTGCAGCAAACTGCTGTCAGACCACAGCTGGGCAGGCAGCAAGCTGAGATCACCCCTCCTGACCTGTTGAGAACTGCACAGGAGCTCCTGTGATTGCTGCTTTATCTTACAAATCTCCAGCCTTTGCATAAATTGGCATCCTGGTTGTTTAGTTCTCCAAGACTGGATGGTGACAGTATGGAGGTGCCTCCTTCTCCTCCTTCTTCCCCATTCTCCCAGCCATTTGCCACGCACCACACCCTCACACAGATTACTGAGGTGTCTGTGAACCTGCTGTGGTCCAAAAGGTGTGCTCTGCCCACCTCACGGATGCACGAACTCACCTGTGCTCCATCCAGTGCCCTGTCTGGGAGCTGCTCTGAATGACAGCAAAGGTGCTGCCTCAGATGTAATTTTGCAGGTAGAATAAATGTGAAGTCAGTGGGAGGGCAGCCAGTACAGTGAAGGAGAAATGTTCCATACTGATAATAAACATATCAGTATTTTTTTCTGTTGAATACATGTTTCTCAGGCTGAGTGTAACTGTCTGCTGATATTTGAGAAAACCAAAAGAGAAGTTCTTGGCAGACGAACCTTTTCTAAATAGAGAACTTTGTCTCCAACACATGAAGACTTGAGACTGCAGGCATATTCAAGGTACCTTTTTTTTAAAAAATGAGGAAATTCACAGTAGTACATCCTGTTTTCAGTGTAAGGTTTAGCATTAATTTTCCTTGTTCTCAGCAATAGCCAATCCAACAGAGTTTATGATAAGGAGGAAAACAAGCAAATAGACTAAAGAGTCCTGGGGATCCCTTTTTTTTTTGACCACTAAGAACTCCACTGGCTGAGGGGATGAGTGATTGGCTTCTTCTAACATAGATGCCTCTTCATTTCTGAGGACCTACAGGGTAGTTTGAAACGTGACACTGGTTTTCTGCTTGACTCTGGTTCAGTAACACTCAGTGCTTCTGCCAGCCCACAGGGCTCGTTAAATATTACACACTTGGTAGATGGGTTCTCTCTTTTTTTTCCTTGAGTAGAATAGAACCTTTTTACAGTTATGCCAATACCCCTAAACTCTTCATGTCTTTAATGAAGTGGGATTTTCATTATAATCAGAACTGCAATTAAGTAGAACTTGATGCAGCAAAGCAATTTTTCATTCTAGTTCTCTTGTAAACAGAATTTCACTCTATCTGGATTTGTGGTAGGCACACTCCATTTATTTAATTTAAATGAAAATAAAACTGTGTAATTATACCATTATCTTCGATACAAAGCAATGTCTGCACATTCTGTCTATGGAGAAGCATTTCCTTTACAAAAGAACTACTGGATATGCCAAAAAAGACACTGTTGGTATAAAATGAATTATTACAGAGCACGATTTTCTCCCTAGAAATGCACAAGCAACCAATATGTTACCATCTCCTAGTAAAGTTTCACAGGACTAGAGCTGTGGCAACCGAGGTCTCAGCAGAGCAGTCTCCCACAAGGCAGCTCTTTCATAAACAACCCACCATCAAATCAAGGAAGCCCACAAAGCACTCTGATACTGTAGTCCTTAACTGGGAAACAAATTCAGCTGGGTATCAAATATCCACTTGAGATGAAATCCTGCCCTCAGTGAAGTTCATTGACATCGATACTGTCCAAATATACTCTCTCCAGGTACCATGTTTGCACTTCTCAAATAAAGTACAAGGGCCATAATTATGCAGGCAATGATCTATAGATGTTGAATAGCCTTATATAAGTTATTCAACCTTGAGATTTCCAGGAAAGAGAGACATCAACTGGAGATACTCCCATCAGATACTTTCACAAGTTATATGATGTCAGTGAAACTGTCACAGAGTCTTGCTGCAGTTACAAAATTTGAAGAAAGATCTGTAACATGCAGGGGGAGTTAGAAGAGAAGATGCAAAACCACTGAATAAAT
Organism: Lepidothrix coronata; assembly: GCF_001604755.1. Classification (NCBI taxonomy): domain Eukaryota; kingdom Metazoa; phylum Chordata; class Aves; order Passeriformes; family Pipridae; genus Lepidothrix; species Lepidothrix coronata. The sequence goes on from NW_016690191.1 coordinate 7,154,975, forward strand.
CTATAATGTGAACATGTGCATTCACCTGCAAACTGCATAGATGGTTAAGTGCTGTATAAAACCATGAATACTTCTGAGCACTCAGCCAGCAGTGGTTAAAATGTGCATTTACTTGAGCAGATGTGGACTTTTTATGTGTCATCTGAACACATATTTTAAAATGGTGCTTGTCTTCCCTTTAATGTGGGCAAGATGTCAGAAAATTTTTTGTCAGAAGCTTTATCAGACTCCTCAGGCTCCAAGTCCTCAGACCCTTGGGTGGGCCCTTCCATAAGGGCTGTCTGAACACCAGCACTGTGTTTGACCTTTGGGATGAGCAGGGTCTCTGCTTCTCCCAGCAAAATGTGAGCAGAGCCGACACTAGTGCAGCAAAACAACTTCTCGAATATTAGGATCACCAGGTACCTACCATTTTCTGCACAATTTTATTGACACCTAAATCTATCTGGCTCATCTAAAAAGATGCACTGCAGCTGTGAGTGGCACACTTGTTTAACAATAGGAATCAGCGCTGGAGCTGTGCACAGGTGGCTATTCTGTCACATGACACAGAGCTCCAAGTAGCACCATTCAGTCAGGCAGCGACACCCTCATTCCACATGGATAACAGTGATGAACTAGAAGGAGCAATAGGAAATAAAGAGGCTCCACCTAGTCATTATATAATGAAACAGTGTCAATCTATGCTAAAAATGCCCATGATTAGCTGCAAGGAAAACTGGTATCTATCCAAAATCAATCTCCCTCAAGATACAAGGTCTGTTATCTAACGAGGTGGAAGCTCATTTAATCTGTTTTGCAACTATCCAAAATATCTTTCTCACTCTGCTGGTTTTTCTAAGAAAGGATGCAGTGGGCCTGGGCCTTCTGCTGCAAGCACAGAAGCTTTATGCCAAAGAACAAACAAGAGAAAATAGACATTAAAGTCCTGTCTGGCGACACCATTAATAAGTTCACAGTCACCATTTCCTTCTTCCTCCCCTGCACCAAGTGTTTCTTCCCAGACAGTGATGCAGACTGCTGATAGCTCTGGCAGGGAGCTTTTACCAGAAATTTTAGCAGGAAATGTTAATTTGCAAGCCTCAGTGTCCTCCCTTGGGGAGGATGGATGCTGTATCTGCACAACCAAACTGTGGAGACTCAGAGCTCCGCAGACCTGCCTGCAACATGCAAAAGAGAAACTCCTCTGTATCTCTAGCAAAGCTGAGTAAAAAAACCAACTGTACTCATTTATTTTCTTTTGCCTTTTCCCCCCAAGCAATGAAATACTAGAAGAACATCCAAAGCAAACAGAGAATTTCTATTAATGAAATATCCAATTTAGTGTAGTTTCATGGCCTGACTCTGAGCTCAGCCAGACTTCTAGGACACAAAACCAAAACCTAGATGGAAATTTCTAGGACTAGAATAAAACAAAACTACTGCTTTGTGTAAAAATTACACTCCATTTCTATAAACCTGTTTAATGGGAGAGATAGGCTGTGTGAAGCAGTAAATACAACACACACATCACAAATAAACTAGATATCATGGATAGTTTTTTTAGTATAAAATCTAATGTCTGATATAAGTGACAGACAGGAAAAATCAGACTCATGTTATTAACAGTTCAAAGAAAGCTACAGTAAAACTATAGCTTACTTTGAGAATTAAAAACTAAAAGTAAACCTATAAACTCATTGAAAAATTATGTAGATCAGACTCTTGAAAAGTTTATTCCTCAGACAGATCACCTGATTTCTTTTTCTTCCTCTATGAACTTTGAACATAAGGCTGTAATTACTTACTAGAGATGCAAGAGAGAACAGTGTCCTTGATTAGGGGAACTTTTTCCAATCACGGGAAGTTCATTTGACTTGCTTTATGTGTTTGCACGTTTGTTTAAGCCAGGACAAATGTTCTTACCACATTCATATTTGTGTGGTTAGCAGATTTTTCTGCATCTCTTTTGTCCTTATCCTCCAAAGACAAAACAAATGCTTTACTGCTCAATGTTGAACTTTATAATTTTAGTCTTAGGTTGCGGCAGGAACATATTTTGACTAACTCTATGAGCCACTAACATATACAGTCTAAGCACCTATCATGGAACACCAAAGTTCTAATTGTTTTCTTCACTGCTTAATTTGAACCAATATGTCATACTCTGGATGACTTCAGAATACACTACAAGATGCATAATTTAATCCAGTTATATTCTGTAATCTAATTTTGCTAAGAACATTCAAATATATTCCAACAAAAAAACCCTTATGTGAAACAGCAGGAACACATTAGAGGTGGCATCAAACCACTACTGCACTAGACATAAATTACTCACAGTATGTTCCCCACAAAACAGAGTAACGAAATTTGCAGGCCACAGTATGAGGTTTGTACCCAGAAATACTTTCCAGATGAAGCAAGCAAGATTTGCAGTGGGTTTGTGACACAACTGACTATTTCCTGCTAGTGGAAGAGATCTAGTGCGTTTGCTGCACGGATTCTGTGTCCTTGCACACCTCCTCTTCCGAGTTCCACAGGCAATTAAAGCTGAAGAGGACACTTGTACAAACTAAGGTCCACCATGACGCTCTGTGTCCTTCCCTCTCTGAGCAGCTGGCCCTGAATGCTGAGTAACTGATCACCAGGGAGTTCCTCTGTCAGACACATCAAACAAACACATTGCCAACCAAGTGTGAGTGGTATTCCAGCCTCATGCCCCTTCTTTATTCTTAAATAACACAACCCTGCCATTGCTACCCATGTACTCTTTGGGAAGGAAGTAAAGCATGGCTTGTTGGTACCATAAAATAATACCACTTACAACATTTAAGACTGATTTGAATTTTTTACAAGAGAAATGTGCCCATGTTGGGAAAAATATTTTGCTGATACTGTAAACATGAAACTATGGGTGTCACAACTCACATTGCACATATTACATTTCTACTTCAGACCAAGCTTCAAGACAGAACTTCACAGTGTTTATGACAACTTAATAGCTCAACTGATGATTTTGCTTTGCAATTTTCCTCTGTTTTTTTAGCCTATTTTTTTTTAATCTGCAGGGCATATAGGGCTTATAGAATTACCAGGACTACCACTGGACTGCCTTGCTATTTTTTCTAGAAAATCTGTTGGCTCTGCCAGTCAAGAAAAAACACTTCTTCCCCCAAGTTTCACTTTGAGAATTTAGTTAGAGCCTTTGCAAGCAGCACTGTGCAAATCAATGTTTCCCACATAAGAAGCTTTTCACAGAGTCTGCAGCAAGAAACACCTTCTGATAAGTATAGACCTGTTTTTTGCAATACATGATAGCATGTTTTCTTCCTGAAATGTTCCATTATTTGCAGTATTCCTGTCATACAAGATTATTTTTATTTTCTTTTAAATATAGTTATTACTGCTCCATCACTGCAGTGCCTGCCAGTTGTTTTCTCAATACAACTCTCACAATCTCATCTGGAACTCTCTCAGTTTTTCATCTGGCTGGAAAAACTTATGTCCCTTTGACTGTGAGCCACTGGCAATGGTAAGCATTCATTTCCCTCTCTGTTCTGTCATCTAACACAAGACTGAACAACTGGAGCCTCAAGCTGATCATATCAGCACTCCAGGAGTCAGAGGCAAACATCTGGAATTTATTTGTCAGAAATAAAATGAATGACATCTTTTCAGGAGTTTTAGCTTACACCTGTACTTATAAATCTCCATCAGGGCAAGTTATGAATAAATTTAACCAGGAGCAGGAGGCAGACGGCTCAGATTTTGAGCCCTTTGGCTCAGCCCCTGTCAAGGGCCCCAGAAAGGAGGTTGGTACTAAGATGCCCTGGAGACACAATTTATTGAGCTCTCCTCTTCCACTGGAGGATAAGGAATACACTGTGTTAGGGCTCCTGGGGAGCCGTCAGTGCACGTGTGCAGAGCTCTGCCAAGCAGGTTGGGTGGCAGAGCTGCTCCCTTGCTGCCCTCTCCCTGATGATGCAGATGTCTATCCAGCCTTACAGTCCACACAAGCAATTGTGAGTTTAATCCAGCCTTGCCGTGGAGGAAATGTAACCTTGAGGGTTATTTTTGTTGGCTGTAACACCATTAGTGGTTCAAACTTCAGCAGAAGCTTTGAAGGGGAATGGAAAAGAGCACAGGAGAAATTTAAGAGGACAGTTCTGTGAACAGAATAGTAATGGGGGGGGGAAGAGGTCAAAAGAATCTAACACCACCACTGTTATCTGATGGGAAGGCACAAAGATACAGGATGAACTTCAGAAAATATGTAGAGGAGGGAACAGGGAATGCACGGAGAGGAAAAAGGGCAGGGAAGAAACAAAGAGATAGAAGCCCCTGCCAATTGTTTGGATGAAGTGTTACCTTTGCCTAGGCACTGAACTCATTGTCTGCAGCAGTCTCCTTTCCTGCTTCTTTCCTGAGCCTCCCTCAGCACAGACAGTGCTTGTTCCAAATCGGAAGGTGACTGATGTGGGTCCTGTGCTATGGGCAGGTCTACACCAGGGATCAACTTTTTATTTTCACTTGTGCAGAGTGCAAGGTTTTCACTGCAAGGGTTTAACTGACTGAAGTGCAAGTTGACCACACCTTACCCAGCTTGGCAGCTTGCCTTGGAAAATGTTCACGTTTAGGGATTGGTATGATTTTATTGAGACAAACCCATCCGAAATGCAACCAAAGACCTGGAGATGTAAAGCAGATTCCCACACAGGTACCCCATGGCTGGGTACTGCATCCAGTTCATTTCTCTATATCCTGACTATGGCCCCCATTAGGGATGCATGCAGGATGCTGCAAGAACAGGAACTCTGCATTGCGAGAGAACCGAATATATTCCTTTCTGATCATAATGGAAGATATTCTGAGGGAAATAGTATTTTTGTTTCTGCAGAGATCCAAGCATGAAGATGTCAGAAAAGATGACAAGAACTCAGCATTTCAATGAGGTGACAGCCCACATGCTCCACACTCAGTACTTCGCACAGACTATTTCCAGTTACTGAAAGCATCACTGAGATAGTGCAACAAAACTGAATTTAATAGAGAAAGGCACTAGACAAAATGTTCTGGCTGTACTTTAATAAAAACCTTTGAAAAAATAAAGACAAATTCAACCTCTGCAATGGTGGGATGGTTCCCATTTTCCACTCCAGCACACCATGTAGTTCTGTCATCAGATGCTGCTGAACTTTTTCAGTGCTCTGCAGGGCAACTCCAAATGCTCCAAGTTGTGAGGTTTTTTCTTTTTTCTGGTGTTTGGTGTTTCGGTTTTTGAATAAAGGACCTTGGAGATTCCTCACAAGAACTGCTTTCATGAAGTGATCAAATGCTCAAATAAACAGGCTCCTTGGAGAAAGGAAAAATGGTTTTTGGAGACAGTGTAACACTAAGCTTGGGGGAACCATTTGGAGCATGACAGACCTATAGAAGAAAGGGAAGCACAAAACTCAGAAACCACAAGACACAGATTGTGCCCTATTTCTACAAAGCTTGGATTGTTTTTTTCCAATAGGTTCTTCCCTCTTGCTATGGATGACAGGAGGCTAATACGACGATATGGTTATTATCAACGAAAGCTGCCCTGAGCTTTGTCTGGAAGAACTGTTGAACTAAGGTCTGCTCTGCTCATCACTGCTTCTTGTCCAAGTGGAAGTTAGTAATCCTGTGGCACTGGCCAGAAAACAAGCAAACCAAAAATGCAAGGGGATCAGCCCCCTGGCAGAGTGTCAGTACCTCTGACCTCAGCACCAGACTGCTGCGCCAGTTTGCAGAGGAGCTATTGATGAACACATTGCTGACAGTTCCTCTGCCCACAGAATTACAGCACCAGCAGCTGCACAGTCAACAGCTTGCAGAGTGTTGTGCAACACCTGGACAGAGGTGTTTTCACACATACATCACACCACACTAAAAACTATTTCAGGCTGCTTCGGGAAGCTACTAACATAATTCTGCAAGAGAACACACTCATGGAAAAAAAAATCCAAAAGCCGTTTAAAAAAACCCCCACAACCTGAAACAAATATTTTATCATTGCTCAATGTTTGAACTGTCAGCTTTATCCCCCCTGGCAAGTAGGCAGCTCTAGTTCACAACTGAACACCTACTTTATTTATTTAGCTATGCTGCATTTAACCTCACATCCTGCCTGCTGGGTGCATCCGGCTCCACGGATCTCCACACAGCAAAGATTTAACATAAGGTGGGGGAGCTACTTCTCCACAAGCCAAAAAACAGGAAATTTGATGACATTGTTCAGTGAGCAGACGTCAGCAGAGAGTGATACAAAAGAGTAAACAACTTCCTAGCAGCAGCAGACAAATGGGCCGGAACTACTGGAATCCTGTGATGTCTGGTGTGTTTTGCATGAAAATTACTGTTTCAATGAAATAGGGAGAAATCTTTGGCTGATGCAAATTGGAACTGCTCCCCGGAAATCTAAGAACTACACCAATTTTGTTTAACATCTGACTCCAAGTCTTTACCTTTGTGATCCCGAAAACATAGTTTTTTGAGAATTTATATTGTTGATATGCTACATATTTTGTAAATGTTCTCATTATTACCTCACACAAAAATTGATTTGAGTAGAAAGGATAAACTTCAGTGAATGTATGGAAGGCAATATCAGTAATACAGGTGCCACTTCACTCTGATTATAGTACCATCAGTCTTACACATATATATAATGTATATATACCTATAATATTCTTGTTGAAATACTTTGATATGAAGGAAGCTCGGCACTTTGCTGGTGGAACCATACAATAGGTATGACATCTCCTTTTTGGATTTCAGTGTTTGCTTTGTGGAATCTGCTCTCACACTTTCCAGCTACGGGCAAATGTCAAATATGATGCAAAAAAATTAACCTCTCAGCTAGGCATACAAGGACTCAAATCCGGGTTATATCAGGCAGAAATGAAATGTAAGGGAAGATATTTTTGCTCCAACAGAATGCCATTCTACCCATTTCTGTCCAGTTCAAAAGTCTTTCAACTGCAAGAAGTAATATTTGACCAGTGACAAAAAATATGGAGCTTCATTACTGCATTCCAATCAACTGTATCAAGAAAAATTGGTATTCCCTGGAAAAACTCTTTTCCCTACTCATCTACATGTAAAGAGACCATCATGGCATATAATTTTTCAAGTCCTTTATAGTGCCTTTTGTACTATCCCTTTCAAAGGGCTGTAGAGAATTAAGTCCTATTCTAAACAAGTTAGTTCTTCAACTGTTGACAAACGAGTCAGACCAGGACCTTGCTGGGGCTTTATGATCTGGGAGAATCTGGGGACCTTAGAAAAAATACAGGAGGATATTCCCCAGGGGGGTGCAATTCAGTAGGTACAAACCCAGGACTCTAATCTCACCCAGGTATCCCTCCTAGCCAAAATATAAGCAGAACACACTCCTAAGATAAAAATTAGCAGCTAAATTTAGAGTTGTCCATGAGACTGCCCTACTCTCAGTAACAGAGAGAGAGAGAGAGAGAGAACAACAGGAAAGAGGCAGATGCTTCTTGGACTCCTTGCCAAATTCTCCTCTCCTTGGACACAAAAAATGTATTATGTAATTCTGGGGAGGAAGACACACCAATAACCATGTCAACACTGCAGTCATATGACAAGGCAAACATACTGGGCCAAACCTATCTGCAATATAACCAGTGATTTGAGCAGACTGTTCTTCCTAAATACTGGCAAGTAGCTGTAGGCTGACAAATGGCTAGGCAAAAATAAATAAATAAAAACACACACCCAAAGAGCAACAAATGCCAATAAAAACCAGCAGGTCTACAAACAAAACAAATCCACTCCTCATTCCTCACTCTACCTACATCAGAATCTTCCTGGTTTCAATTAATTTGTCACTCCAGCAGTCTGTGAGTTTGCACCAGTTCTGTCATTCTTCCCTGACTCCTTGGTTTGAACATAAGAAATAAGGGCTTAGAAAACAAACTGCCCTCTCAAGCTAATCATTCTCAATCCTCTTCTACCTTTGCTTACATGGTAAAATTAAAAGTATATACATCACTAGCAAAAACTTCCAAGAATAAGCAAATCAATCTGGAGGAACTCCAATGTGTTTATCAGAGAATTAAGATAAAAAACATCAGATATTCACCCGGGTGTACCAACAATGTCAGGAAGTCAGTCGTGTCAGAAGACAGGTTTTCTGCAAACCCACATGGCTTCAGGATGAAAGCATTATTTTGCTACAACTCCCTTTCCAGTGTTTCATTCCACTAAGGCTTATGGTTAATACATGGCCAGGAAAAAGACCTTGCTCTGACCTGCAGGAACAGCGATGACGGTGGTGTGACACGACCCGAGTGGAGATACATGACTATAAAGGCCTGTCATCCCCACTGCACACTTATTTAGGGCCTTACATTGTTAAGTTCTGATTTATAGTAATAGAGGTGAACATGGTGACCAAAGGCAGACAGCCTGTGGTTTTAAATATAAATGAAACCACGGAATCCTATTGTGTGCAAGCACAGAAGTGAGGACAGCATAGGAAGGGTGGGTGGCTGTGCTGAGCAATCTGCGGATGGGGGTTACTATCTCTTCTTGATAGGGTCTGGCAAAAAGCACAGTAATTTCTACAGGATTTCCCTCCCCCCTTTCAATGGTCTGAGGCCCCAGACCAGCAGGTATTGCACAAAATACAGAACATTTTCCAGTTATCTCTGCAATGACATTCTGCTAAGATTGACTGGGAGAGCACACCACTGTTTCCTGCTTTTTCCTGTGCATCTGAGCAAAGAACTCCTTTTAACTTTCTATGCCTGGGATACCTATCATTATCACCCATGTTCAACTAAATTTCTACATATGATTTTGTTTCATAGAAGTGTATTTTGAAATTTTACTTCTTCAGTGTAATGGAAAAGCACCCTCTAATAAGATTAAATGAGTAATAAAAACCCAGCCTAGGTTTAGGGGAGAGTTAACCTGAAGACAACTAACTTTTGTATTTCCTCTATTTTACACCTATTTCAGGTCACTTTACATTAAATTAGCAAATGGACTGGACTAAACTCAAATATGTTCTGATATAGAAAGAAATATGTCAGGAAAAACGAGACTCCAAGGGTTTGATGCACCTACCATGTGCCCATCCACAAAGGGGAATGTGTTTCTTACAGGATCACTGCACAGTGGTAAGCTTTGTTTCTGCAGAGATTTTGACATATGGCTGAAGTTAGACCTTAAATTAGAATATCCCTCTTTGAATTGAGAAATGATCTTTCTGTGCAAATGAATAGTGTATTCAGTGTGAATAAAGCTTCTGCTATTGCACAGTTCATCTTATCTACTGATGTAATTTCCTCTTAGCTGCTTCTGTAATATTAATAATCACCATACAGCCAAAGAGGTCATACACTAGGAATGTATACTTAAAAATTCTTCACCATGGCAGAAGAGTTTGAACAAAAAAAATCTATGTTTCTGTCTACATGAACACACTGAATGACTTGCAAGGAGATGACGTTATGTCATTTAAAGGTGGGGATAAAGAAACCTGTCTACTCAGGCAAAAAAGACTCCAGGCTGCAAGAAAAATGCAAGTATTGAACTTAAAAAGGAAAATCATGAATGAACAGTGAACCTAAGCTTCCTTCATATGTAAAAAAGGGCCATAAACAGAATAAGCATGCTGATATAGCCTAAGGATCACACAAAAAATCATGAAGATTTGATTTACAGGTTCGGGACATTTCTGATGCAATCCTTGATAAGACAATTCTTATTCTAAAACTACTTTCAGCAGCAACTTCTCTTTCCCTGAACACAGCACAAGCAGTGTCCTGGTGACATTTTCAGCAGTCAGTTCCTAGCTGCACAAACACCTCAAGGATCCCCACTCACCTACCCAGCTGGAGAGCAGAAAAAAAGAAAACATGCAGGTGCAGAAAAAAAAAAAATTATGTTTTTAAGGACACTGGTAACTTTGAAGGTAAAAAAACTGGAATATTGTTTTTACTGTGAGTGCTCTGCTTGGTGGGACTGTGGCTGTCTCCTGGTGTAAAGAAGTTCAGCTCTCTACATAAATGGGAGCAAAAGAGGATAATGAACCTCTATGATGTCTTAATCACACAGCTAAGATGGCAGCACTAAAAAGCTGGAAATTCTTGTCACCTCTGTAATTCATGGGCAAATGCAGGATCTTAGGAGACAGAAGAGCTCACAGAAGTGGGTACCTCAGAACAGAGCAGAGCTCCTGGCAGTGGAGCGGGATTTGGGATCTGCCCCTTGAGCTACAGTAGGATACCCACACACTATGGGAAATTAGTGCACATGAAAAATAATGTTTAAAAAAGAGAACTAAGACATTCTTTAACATCTTTGATTTATAAAAGCCCATCATGTCACCATACGTAATTTTGAACGAAGCATTTTTCTCCTTAAAACAACACAAATCACTTTCTAGTAAAAAGCAATTGTTTCTACGTGGAAAATTTAAAAACTGTATCAAACACTGCATAAAAAAATGTAAATTTAAGGAGACAAGGTCTAGGGGATATTGGAATGAAGAGACACTAAAAGCCAAATAATTAGGTCTCAAGAAATGGCCTCAGAACACAGTAGCTGGAAGCCTTCAAGATGGGCTGATGAAGAAAAACTAGGAGTATGGTCTAGTTAAAAATAGCAGTGACTTCTCCAAATATCACAGAAGCAGTGATATCTCACAAATACGTTCTTTTCATTTTTTTTTCTTCAGGGTGAATATAGGTCTGTGACATAGGAACTCTGCTCTTTTATGTACTGGAATTAATTTTTTTAAGTAATTCAGAGCATACTGTTCTGGGAGAGATCCAAATGCTTCTTTGACAAGGTCTCTAAATCAAATAATCTTGGATAGAATTTTCTTTGTCACAGTACTTTGGCTTTATGTACTCCCCAGAATGTTGGGGTTTTTCTTCACTTTTAAGTATCAATGTTACCAGGTTGAGAATCTCATTGGGTTCCAGTTCCTGGGATCACATGACTGCATGAGATCATGGCTTTTCCTAGCAAAAAAGGTTGATTCTGCATCTTGCAGTTGCAGAAGAAAGCTTGAATCCTGAATGTTCAAACACAGGAATATCAGCAGAAAAAATCAAAATGTGCCATGACATAAAAAAACAAACAAAAGTCTCAAGCTTTCTTTTTTTTTGTCTGGAATATAATTTTTAATCCCCTGGAGGTGGCAGTACTGCATTAGTGCAGCAGAAATGGGTTACAACTGCTGCAGGACTTTGATCTGAGCAAGAAAGGCATTAAGTGCAGAGCAAAACAGGATGAAAGGGCAAGATCAGCCTGATTAAGTCTTGTGCCTAAAGTCAGACCCTTGACCAGTATTCAGGCAGCTGTCTCCAGCACCCAATTTCCAAATACAGAACTGCCACTTTTCAAAGGAGACATGCAACAGAAAAACCAACATTGGGGTTATCACGTGTGTAATAGTCCTGGACAGACATAAATAACCTGGGCTATAATTTATCACAAATAAAAACCAAAGATGGGAAAAGATGGTTCCACTGTGTGCCCTGGTAGAGCAGCATAACAGCAAACACAGAAACAGGTAAGCCAGAACAAAATGTAGCCAGAGATGAGAGATCATCCTGCACAGGGCAAAGAAGTCAGTCAATAATTTACACTACAAAAAAGCTTACACTTGCACAGGGCAGAACATGAAGTCACAGAGCTAAAAGGCATCTACAGAGGTTATCTAGATCATCGTCTATCCCAAGGCAGGATTAATGTTGTTACATCACCCTTAACACACATTTTCCCAAACTGAAGCTCCATGACTCTCAGCAATCTCATAAATTGCTTCACTGTCCTCTCTGTTTGGAGGTTTTTCCAACTTATCAGACTTCAGAATTCTCTATAATTGAGGCTGAATATAATATTTCTTGCCCTATTCTCCATGGAAATGAAAAATTTATTATTCCCTCCTCAGATTTGAAGGGTGGTTAGTTTACAGAAATAAAGGGTTTATTTAAGTCAAAGCATTTAAAAACTATTTTAAAAAGCCACAAAGAAAGGCTGTAAACACTGTTATGGTTAGCTGTATAAGCTACAGCTTCTGAGCAATACTGCAAAATAGTTTGAGCAGAACTTATGGGAGGGATTGCAGAGGGATGGAGGCACACACAGATAAGCAGCTGGACACAGAAAGTGCATCTGACAATCCCAACCACCTGAATCTCAGTTTATAGGAAATGCCTAGAGAGAGTACAGGCACTGACTTACATGGAATCTGAAAACCAATGCCCCCCATGTCCACCACACAAACACATCTTATTAAAATCAAGAGAATTTTAAGTTAACCTGTTAGAGGGATGGATCTTCAGGAAAGCATCATCATCTGTCACTGCAGCAGACTCGAGAGCTGCATAGATTCACACCAGCAAGGGGCTGTGCTTTGAACATAAACTCCAGTACTTGTGTGAGTGAACTGTTATTTTTTCCTTATAAACTCTACACATGACTTAGCAATTAGTTTTTCTGGAGTGCCCCCAGACCAGCAGGCTGCAGTTCATTGGGTTAGGACTGTGCAAACCTATGGCAAAACCCATGTTGCAAAGGCCCTTGCTCAGCGAGGTCCCTGGGGATGCATGACATCTGAGGGGCCCTGGTCACATGCAAACATCCATCTGATGGCAATGGATCCAGTGATGACACTGCCCTTCCTGCTGGGAGTCACAAAGTGGCTCAGAGGAGAGAAAGTAGGGAGGAGCTTTTGAGAACTGGCATCTCTCAGGAGGTGGAACTGGGAGGAGTTAAGTCCAAGCAACATTTTACAGATGGCAGTTCATTCCTACGGAAAGGGAGTTGTGGGCAAGTGCAAGACACACTTGACTGCAAGTTGTACTTTGGTTCATGCTGACTAAGGAGCATCAGGCCTCTTGCCCTGTATGAGCCTGTGAGCTGGAAATCCTTGCTCACACACAAGGGAATGAAGGTACCTCAGAAATGTATTTTGCAAGTTGGTCTCAAAGCCCAAAAATGCAAGATAACCAAAGTACAGAGCAAGATACCAGAGCTAAAACAAAGACATGTATCTTGTCTATACCACTGACTAACAGCCAACCACTCCACTCTATAAATATTACCATCAGGATGAGCCCAATCTGAGCTCTCCCTGAGTTGCAACTGAACTGCATGCCAGTGACTCTCCTCTTGAGCAGGGACATGACTCCAGGTTTGAGATTCCTGATCTGAGACTAAGAGAGAATTCTCTGCCCAAGGCAAAGAGATCTTTTACTCACAACAGATCCATGGTAAGTGACAGGTAGCATGCTGAATTAATATTAATGAAACATTACTAATGCACACAGCTACTCAATACTAATTATTATAAACTTCATAGAGATAATTTCATTAGATTTAAACCATTGTCCAAGTCTGAGACTAAGATTGGCCCTAGCTGCACCTAGGATCGATAAGGATCTTAGAAAGCAAGGGGGTCCACTCTGAACCTCATGACTCAACAGGAAGGTCTGTGGTCTCTGTGTGAATAATACTAACTGGATTGTAACCCAATTTTCCTTTGTATGTTTTTTCCACACAGTGATTAATAAGGTGAACCTTGCCAGCAAACTTACTGAACCATAGCAAGCCCCTGTTAAATTTTATTAAATGCCATCAAATTTATTGAACTCTCAAATTATTGTTTCACCTTAATAAAACATATTGCTGCTTCTCTCCTTTGAGTAAGGTGCATTCTACTCACCCACAACAGCCAGAACAGCTCACATTCCAGGACAGAACAATAGCAACAAATTCTGGGTCTTCATTCCAACATTTCTGGGCATCTTTCTGGGCCCCAGGGCTTTGCCACAGGTACCAGAGTTCTAAGTCTGCCCTGAAGTTAATGCACCACTTCCCAATTCAGCATATTCTCCACCTGGATACTGTCCCTGTGACAGATGAAATGCATCCTGTTCTTTTGTTATTTGTCCTCAGACAGCAAAGAAATCTCACAGAGGGTCAAAATGTATCATCTCTGTTGCCAGCTAACAATTCCTTATCGCCATTACTCATTTATACCGTTTATGTTTTCCTATTGCCATAGTAACAACACAGACAGCTACAAAGGGCTTGCATGAAATAAATCAATGGAGTCTGCAGACCTGAAAGCTGTTCAATTAAACAATGGTTCATACTTCATAATAAGGGGAGAAGGTGAGGGACACACCTGCAAGACATTGATACTGGACAATTCTTTATCACTCACATGCTAGTAACTGGCAAACATAGTGTCTAAAGAAAACTAGCTAGCATAAAATCTAATAGGGAATGCAATACAAGGAGGAAGACTTGAATGAGATGGTCATGATTATTCATCATTGTTGTAATATATTAACTGTTGATATTACATGCAAAAAAATAGAAATTGGGCCTCTAGCCAAATGACTCTGCAGTCTATGAGACACAGCCCTCAATTATTCCTTATACTGGTGTCCTTTTTTTATATGAACAGTGTCAATGCGTGAGATTGGAGATTTGCACAATTGAAACCTCACAATAAACAACACACACTCAGAAAAAAAATCTATTAATGGTGATCTGCAAAACACTTTAAAGGAGAGGTTGGAGAGGAACTGTTGCATAAAGGACATTCAGGCAAGTTTTGTTCAGTTTGTTTTAGTTTTTAACCCGCTCTCTGGTTTTCCCTTTACTACAATTCTGAAAATAGATTTACTGTTAGTCTGTCTTCGTGCTTTAAGTATATCACAATGCTGATGCACCAACAAAGATGCCCAGAAAGAGAACTTTTAAGATTCACAGATGTATTAACCTAAACACAGGTGTTTTGTGCCATTTGAAATGCCCTGTTGGGTACATGGTCTTCCTGGCTGGTCCACTTCACTGGATTTACTCTTTATAACAACCTTTACCACTGTTACTGCAACAGGAGAGCCTCAAGTGCCTTTTCAGCTTTGCCATCCCATCAGCTCCACTATTTATGTTTATTTTTATCTCCAGTATATCCAACAGCCCCGGGATGCTGTTTTGCTGGATCAATAAAACACAACAATGGGCAACATCTTACAGATCAAGTACGTGACACAGAGCAAACAGGGACAGATGGACGTAACACAAGGAAACAACACTGCCATGGGGGAAGGCAGCGCTTTCCACAGACTGAACACACAGCCATAGCTAACTGGGTGTGTGTCCCATAGAAGCATGGCTGCTTCTGTCAGCAACACTGGCAACCTCTTCAGAACAGCAAATAAGCCCAAGCAGGTATCAGCTCACCATAGGTAAGTTTAGGCTTGAAATAAGGATTAGAAACCCTCAGAAGAGGAAGAATCTGGAACAATCTTCTAACAGAAACAGGGAAAGGCTGAAAAGAAATCTACTTTGAGACAGTACAGGATGCATTTATGAAAGACATTTAATGCTGTGGCTGCCCATAATAGCAGAGGACTGACCTTGATGACCCAGGTCATCCCTCCTACTACAGTAAGTGCATATGTCCCTAGAACACAGAAAAGAACAAACCCCTTGTTCAAAGCCCTTCTGCCTATATGCTTGTTTTGTTCTTAATCCATTTCTATAGTAGCCAGTGAAACAGTGAATATAACACGAAAAAAGATTTTAAGTCCAAGAAAATACATCATGCAAAAACAGAGTAAGTCACAATACCAAAACCCCAAATGTGTTACATTTGAAATTCAACTTTTAAATCTTCCATCCCCAACTCCAAAGCACAAAAATGCAAAAGTGATTGGGGAATCGAATCTTCTGGTTTTATGGTTGTCATTAAACAGGTCATAAAACTTACTGACTTTGGCTCTTTTCGCCTTTAATACATTAAACATAATTACAACCATGCCCTGACTGAAAAGTTATCTCACTAGTCAGCAAATGAATTTAGGGTTTTGAAGAAAAGCAATTGCTCAGCAGCACACAAACTCATCCCAGAGGAGAGGAAAGGGCAGCCTGCACAGCCAGGTGCTTGTCAGTGCACCATACAACACAGGCTTGTGTAGCCCTCTGGCCCAAGCTAAAATCCTTCATTATTGTCATTACCTCAACTGTTAGTTAACCCTTGAAACTACAAGAGAGTTACTTAAATTTTGAAGAAAAAGTGAAGAAATTAGGTTTTTCAGCCAGTTGGGAGGGAAAGTGGTGCCAGAGACACAGAGTGTAAGGAAAAGCTGAACTCCATTCAAGAACTACATTTATAGCATGCTGTAAGCAATCTACTCGTTCCTGTTTCATATGGAATTCCCAAATGTACCAAAGGGGAAAGGGGATTGAGTCAAGCATTAAGACAGAACATCAGAAATGACCTCCAGTTCCATGTGCTTCCCATTTTGAGAACCTCAGGTGACACTCCTACAGCTGATATTCAAAAGGGCAGCAATTTCACTGTTTATTTTCTTGTCTGGCCAGGTAGTGTGATTCTCAATTTTTCTGCTCCTCACATGGCACTACACACACAGTGAGTCTGTTAGATCTGCTCTGGCAAAGCCAAGCAAAATTCTGAGACCTTGAGTTCCCTTTACACAGGGGAGGCTGCCTTGCTTTACATCTGCTCAACTCAGCTAACTCTCCTTAACACTGCAATATCTACAGATGAAATTTATCTTAACAAAAGATTTCACAGACAGCAAAAAATATAAAAACTTAAAAGTATTTCTTGGTTAAAAAAAATTAATCATTAATCTTTAAGCCCTCACGCACCCTGGAGTTAATGCCACGTGAAAGTCTTTTCTTACTCCCTCTTAACATTTCATTCAAACTGCCTAACTGCAGGTTTAGAAGCTCTTCCATCAGCACTTAGTTTTGAAAATTGTAGTAATTTACTTTCAATTGAGATTGTATATAGTAATCTGCTTGTTACCTCCTTGTTAGAGTGCCCCACTGTGAACACATCAGCTATGTGAGGTATTGCCACTCTCCTTCCCATTTCAGGCATTTGCAATTTTATCAGCTTTTGAAGGAGAAGTGGGGCTGGGTTTTGGCAGTGAAGCAGGAAAGAAACGGACTTTCAAGGACTCCTGGTGTGAAAACATTTGCAACTTTTCGTCCGTAAAAGTCTAGTCAGGGATGTGGATGTTTAAGGTCTTTAAAACATGTAGTTAAAAAAATTCTGTTCACTTTTAGGTTCCTGTTGGATTTTTTCCTAGATGGTTCAGTATCTGGACCTTAAAGTAGATCAGACTATTTGGCAAGAATACTCACCGATGCTATTCCTTTTTTGTAAATGCATTGATATTATCTTATCAAACAGTGTTACTAGATCAAAGGCTTACATTTGCTCATAGCACAAAACTACCTACGTCTTATTTTACTATGGAACAAAGATGTCAGTACTACTAAGCAGTAGAAAAATTATTTTTCACTTGTCAGTCAAGATTAAAATGCCCCATGGCATTTGCATCACTTAGACCACAGCCAGTTAAGAGAAGAGCCTTTCTATTCCTCATCTTCATTTTCTGGCTGCATGTAGTTCAAGACTGAAGCCTCTGGGAGGTCCAGCAGCAACACCCATCTCCACAGGGCATTTGTCACCTGCCATAGTGCCACTGTGGGGCTGAAAGTGGCCCACTGGAACCTCAGCACCTTCTTTCCCACCTTCTTCTGGACAGATGGGAGTCCCAGTGACAGGCCTACTCAGGCTCCTACTACACAGATGGGAACTCCTTCCCTTAGATCTTTAATCCACCTCAGCATTTCCTGGTTAGTCATTCTTTTTGTTGTTCTCTGAAAAATTATTGCCTACTCCTGTAACCGGGTCACAACTTCCCATCTGGCACAAAAGCAAAGCGGCTTTCCGGCCCAGGTATAGGTAGTGCTGCTGTCTAGTGACTTCCCTGAAAATCAGTCTGCCTGGTTTGCCTCAGTCTCTCCTGTCCTATTTCACTAGAGACTCTTTCCAGCCTTAAGCATCAAATGGCACATCCCTTCAGGAGATAAAACAGGTTTTCCAGTTAAAGGCTGGAAACTAATTTAGAGAAGAACATTAAAATTCCTTCTCTTGCAGCATACAGAACAAACCACACTCTATAGGGTGCAAGGAAAGCTTCAGAGGGGTCACAACTCTTCTTTTTTGGGCACGAACACACATCTAATTAATAATCTCTGGCAAAGTATTGCTTGAACACCATGATGGGGTTTTACAAGATTCTTATGTTATTGTTTGGCAAAGCTTGTAACTGATTGTTAGATTATTTTTAATGAGTAGGAAGTAAGGGGGAATTTGCTACTGAATTTTAATTTGAAAGACATTTTTTTCTAACACATTGATATGTTTAATTGGCACACAGCACTTGGTGCATGCACACAGCAATGTACACCTTTCCCACCAGCAGCTGCAGTTATCCCAGTGCATATGGCCATAAATTTCCAGAAAAAAAAGGAGACAAGCAGGACAGGAAGGAGACAGTCATAAGACACAGGGCCCAGCTCTGAGATCCATAGCCTAGTGAGGTCTGCCAAGAACAGGAAAGCAATAAGTAATGGATCACAAACGGCCAGGGGCAGTGGGGGAGTTTTGGACCAGTTCCTTTCTAACCCAGTCATAACCAAAGCAAAGTCCACGCTGCCAGGCCAGGGGAACAACAGGAGGAGTCTGACACTACTTCAAGGCAAGTCAGGAGCTCAAACATCCATGGACCTTGGAACGACTTGCAAAATCCTTCAGTGCTGCGAACCATATTTACCGTACTGAGAAACACCACTGAACCCACTCACACTTTGTCCAGCCTTACTGCAGCCAGGGTCAGAACTGACGTGCCATCCTGGGCATGTGTGCCTGCCTCAGTGAGAAACAGAAACAGTGCATCTGCCAGCATGGATGTCTCCTTTCCCCATGGTCTGCCTGTACTTTTTCAACTCAGCTTGAATTAATCACACTGGGAAACAACAAAGACACAAACCTAAGCTTCCCTTGAAGGAGATGACTTTTTGTCTTCCTAGAGAGACCCAAGAGAATGAAACAGAGGCATCGATGGTGTGAAGGATCAGTCCTTTCAGAATGCAGGCAGGGGCAGACAGACCTGGAGGGCTCTTTTCCCTGCTCCCACAGAGCTTGCCCTCCACTAGGTAGGTGAGAGTTCGGCTCTGCTGTAGAACAGGGAACAGTTGGGCACTGTGCCCTGGGGTAGGACAGCTCATGGGGAGGTGATGAGGAGATGCTTCAGGAGAGCTGGGTCAGCAAGGTCAGGGCAATGGAGGAAGCAAGCACTCCTTCTGCTCACTGTTTGCCATATTTTTGTTTCTCCTTTTCCTCACTGCTTTTTCTATCCTCACTGCCTCACATCTCAGTGGTTTGACTCTTTTTTTTCCCTCACTCTCACTGTCTTATCTCCCTCATTCAGTGCTATTTATTTACTCCCTTTCTCAAACATGCATTCATCCTCTTGTTTCCATTAACCAGAGATGGATGGAGGTCCCAGCCAGCCAGTAATGGCCTCAGCAGTCAATGGCAGAGAGCTCCAAGCCTGTCCTACAGCCACCCATAGCCTGTGCCACCCAAGTCCCCACTAGGCAGTGCAGCCAGCAGTGCAGCAGGGAAGCAGCTGCTCTCCCATAAATCTGTTGCATTTCACTATTGTAACATTTTGAATGCCTTTGCTTCTCAGCTCCATCACTACAGCCAGGGATCACCCTTGGTCAAATCCCTTTCCTTCCCGGGGATTTTTTGTTACTCTGGGCAGAGCCCAGGCAGGAGGATCTACCACAAGTAGATCAAGTTGGGATTTTCCTCCTTTTTCAGTGGAGCCTGCTCCCCCTTCCTGACCTGTGGTTGGCGCTGAGACCTGTCACCCCCTGCAGTGCAGCTGCCCTGCAGATCCTAATCCCTGTCCCTGACAGCACATAAACCTCCATCTTTGACAGCAGCCCCGGTGCTGGTTTAGTTGCATGCACAGACCAGTGTAAAACTTAGTCTCTACGTCAGTACAGCAGTGGACTGTGATTCCTTTAACCTATAAAAGACCACCATATTTGTGCCCTCTTTGATCTCAAAACTGAAATCTTCCTTGAATACTCCAAACACCTTAATAATGAGTTGTGACTCATTATCAAGACCAAGGTTTCTTCTGTGGAAAACTAATTTTTTCTTATTCTCAGACAACATTAAAATCCTGAAAGATTTTGAAGTCTCTCTCTGGGAAACATGACCTTCGGATATGGTAGAACACAGACTTTTTCAGTTTCCTCCATGTGTACAAGGCACATGCCCCGCTGGACATCAAAGAAAGCCACCAGGATGATAGGAATCTTTACTTTGGCAGAAAATGGCATGTAGCATATAAACAACATGCAGACGAAGATGAGAGCTGGCCTGCTGGGGTTCTGTGTGCTGTCTGTGACTCCTGTACATGGCTGTGTGCTGGTTTAATTTTGATTTAGTACCTTTGCCTCATTTGTGTGGATTTATTTTAAAAATTCTATAAAGCAATAAAAACCTAAATAGCTAAGGGACCTGAAGATAACTGCACACAGAATGTCTCATTTACACCACATATTCAGATTCCTGCTGACTACTATATATGATTTGTTGTTAAACCATAGAGATTCGGCAAACTTCTGCTCTGATATTTAATTTGTCTGACAGCGCCTGTTTTGCTGACCTTGGGGGCTCCCTGCAAGGCCTGTTTTCCCAGACTCCCAGAGGGGTGGACTGAGTTGGCTTGAATGAGGAGTGTCACATTTACTGCAGGCTGGGAAAAGATGAGGGCTTTGCTTATTGCTGACATGTGTCAACTTTAAACCAGTAATAAGGGCATTTTTAGAAACAGAATTGTCTGGGTGCTTTTGTCTGGAGCTGACGGAGCTGTGTCGCCTGGACAGAGGAGGCACATGAGGAGTGTGAGGTCACATAAAACTGGTTTATGGCAGTGAATCTATGGGGCATTAGGAATAAGCTAATTAGAAAGGAAGAATCTGCATGTAAACACACATCCCGCTAATCAGTGATTACAGGAAAAAAAGGATCAAGAAAGTACATGGTAGCTAAAGAGGATTTTAACACAATACTGAAGACAGACCCTTCCCTCAAGGCCAAACTAGCATAAAAGTGGCAGATATGGTTGATAAGAGCAGCCCTGTCCCGCTGTGCTGCAGATGCCCTTCACATAACAGCATGGTTGAGCTGAAGATCAGGAGAGAGGATGGACCTCAGACACCTCAGACACCAGGAACAGCCAGAATCATGGCAAGAGCCCTCAGAAATCTGTGTGATTTAAGTTTCAGTTCCCACAAGAGGACACTGCCCCATTGAGCAGATGTGACTTCACATTCACATGGGATAATTCCCCGGGAGAGTTAGGGACCCATCAAAAGCTCCAGAGAGCCACTGGAGCCACTGTGAATTCCTGACTGAATCATGCTGACACATTAAAGACAAAGAGGAAAAGGATTATATCTCTGCACAAACATCTCAGTCAAGGAGCTCCACTCTCAGATTTCCCTCTGAGCCTTCTGACTTCCATGGTGTTTATACACTGACTGTGGCTTTTTTCACGAGGTTACCAAGTTCTCCCTCGAGCAGACAATGTCTTTGAAGTGGTGTACAATAAACTGTGTAAAACTGTCCTTTTTCATTTTTTAATCAAGGAGGGCAACAGATCCTTAAAACTCAGTATTAGACCTTAAAAAAGAAATTTGTCTGTGCTACAAGTGGAGGCTTCTTAGCGTGCAGAGCAGCTCCAATAGCCTGTTCCTGCACACAACAAAACCTAAAGCACAGGTAAAACCAAAAAAGATAACATGCAAAATTATTATGCAACAGTAAAATGCAGCACTGGTGAAAGAAGCAGAAACTTTTAAATTGACATCTAAGACTAAGTAGCTGCAGTTACCTCCCTAAGCTAGAGTTGAAGCTCCAGTCACAGGGCTCGTACTGCAATAACAAGAATTGTCCCAAGAGAAGATGCAGACTCCTGGCTTTGCACCATTCACAACCCACTGGAGCAGTACTCCTACGGCTTCCAGCGTCAGCCGAGACCCGGGAGTACACTCACTCCAGGGGCCATCTGTTATCCTCTGCACAACAACCACTATTAACTCATTGTCACTGCGAAATCGTTTGCTTATTAATACACTGAGTTGGCTGTTCTTCCTGCAGAAGAAAGCTGTTCCATAAACATAAGGACGTATTTCCAAACCTCAGCATTCAACACTTGATTCCCTGCCTGTCCCAGATTCTTTATTTTTAAAATCTCTTCTTGTGATTTAGACTTCTATGAAGAAATAGTTCATTCAATACTTTGCTTTTGGTCTTGAATAGCCTGGATTAATAAAAAGATCAAATTAGTGTCCCCCAAGCTACTTGTCAAAGTGGAAGAGGAGAATTAAAAGCATTCCCATTCTATGCCAATGACTGGGTAGAACTGCTTTCATTTTAACGTCAGAGATTTACTACTCACCTCCCTCCCCATAATGTTATTTACTCATTATGTGTTTTTTTACAGATTGGGACCCTTGCTCATGTGAGAATTCATGCACAAGTTGCACACTGCATCTTGGTAGGACTCATTTGGAGATACAAGTCTGCAGAAATCAGGGCCATAGCTGTATTTCTGAATGCTGCCAGAGTATAAGGACTGAAAAATAAAAAGACACAGTGTCAACAAAACCTCAAGGTAGAGCAGCTCCCTGGCTGTTGACTGAACTGTGTATCTCTAAACAACTATAAATGATGCAATCGTGGCATTTCCATTACTTTACAGCAGCACTTATAACTGGAAGGACACCGGCAAAATCAGATTTAACATAAACCATGTTCCCCAGCACCCCCTTAAAAAACAAAAACAAAGACAAATAAACAATCTGAGACAAAATAATAATCTGAGCTGACTTTGCAGTATTTGACTTGCTTTCAAAACCGTTTTTGTTTTTAGAAAATACTGTGGGTTCTGTACTCTCTGTGGTGTTTCCAGCGGACACAGCTCTTCCTGTGGTATTAGACCTGGCACTGCCACAAGAACTTTGCCCCTGATTGTCTCAATGAAAACACCACAAAAAGGAACACTTTCCACAACTGGCTGAAAAAATCTAAAATATACATGTATACGATACGTTTATACAATCAGGAAGGGGAAAAAGAAGAGAAAAATCTCGAAAACAGATGAAAATGCAATGAACTATTTTACTAAAAACAAGTAAAAAAGACGACAAGGATTTGGGGACGGATTTTTGTTTGTTTGTTTGTTTTTGAGAGATTCCAGTCAGGCTCAAAAGCTTTGCTCATTTTTAGCTGGTGGATTCGAGCCAGAGCCTTTCCTTGGCTCTGACTCAACTCTATAGCTTTGATTCACTGAAACCCTTGGCCGTAGCTGGGGGAAGGGAGACAACTTGGTACTTCTCCTGCAAGGGGTAGGCAGGAATTGGAGGCACCAACTCACTCACCTCCATCTCTCTCCCTCCAGCATGGCGTGGGGTCCCTTGTTCCTGAACCCACTCCATTATCCCTTTTCCCAGAAAGAGTTACCAGATCATCTAGCCTCACCAGGCCTTTTCTGATGTGTGAGAGCAGAGTCAAAGGGAATGAACCCAATTAAATATAGATAATTACACGGGCTTCAAACAGGTTCTAATAACGTCACACTGCTCTGGGTGCTGCTGAGGAAGCCCTGCAGCCACGGGACAGATAACTTCCCTACACTGGCAGGGAGCAGGGTACTCGCACACATTTCCAGCCTAGAGCAGATCCAGATCTAAACTGATGGTCTAAAGTCTGCAGCTTTCATTCAACTTCCTAGTTATCCAAGTTACACATTTCCCTCTTTGAGCTCAAATAACACATTATAGAGAAAGAAAATTGTGAAGGGAAGCAGGTCAGGCTTAGGCAGACATGTACGCTCTGGGGCACGTGGCAGAGAGGCAAGGAGAGACACAGAGTTAATTGCAAATTGCTGCCATTGCCATATTAGTCATGCAACATAAATGCTGTCAAGTAACAAGCTTTATGGGAACAGACTCTGATTTCTCTAACAATGCCAGAAAGTGGCATTGTGGCTAAAGGCTGTAAATTAAGCATTGTCAGAGTTGACAGAAATGTGCCAAGATCTGTTGGCTATACCTAGCAGAGGAAATGGGCTGTATTTAAAACCAGCATAGTTCTGCAAGTATGGCTGACTGCTCTTGGGATACCATGGAGGGAAGAGAGCAGAAGGCAAAGAGATACAGCTCGGTGGCCAAAGCACACACGTAGTCTCAGACTGATTCTGCTTGCAGGAGCCCTGGAGAACTCTTCCTCCAGGTCAGAGTAACCAAAATCTAACACTGCTTGGCCAAATATTTTCCTCATTTTGCTGCAAACAGGTCTGCAGCCTTTAACTACATTTTTGTCTGCAATGATACTCTTCATTAAGCAAACCTCTTTACTTCCCTTATACCCCAGTGCTGCATAAAAAGGGTAAAGGTACAGCTGTGGGCATTAGGCATGCATTGATTCCTTCAAGAGAAATAACTTAGAGATTTTTTTCAGATTCATTTCTGACTGCATAAACAGTTGAGCTAACTCCATTCTGCTGTGCTCTGCAGTAATGAGTATCATGACTCCAAAATGCCAATTTACAGTTTCTCAGTCAGAAAGTCTTGAAGAAGATGGGAGTCAGATATTTTGCTTTCTGGCATTTATCCTCATCCAAAATGAACCTATTCTTAACACAGAGCCGTATGGTAATGGCAAAGAAATAAAGACCCTTTCACCCTAAGTGGGAGATTTCATTAGTCAGTATCCCTGAATCTACAATAAACTCGTTTTTGCACTGCTGTAGGGTTTTTGGTGTGGGGCCTTTCCCAGACCCCCCAGCCAGGCTCCTTTCTCTAGTTTTAAGCCAGCTGTACGCAGCCATTCCACTCCGGCAGATGAAAAAGTTCCAGAAGTGTCTGTGTGAAACACCAGCCAGCAAAAATAGATTCTAACAAGCAAAAAATGCAACATTGAGATTAGAGAGTTGCAAAATGGTGAGACCATCACTCCAGAGGGGTAGCTAAGCAACAACTGCTTTGTTTTGTTTTGAAATCTATATGAGGAATAAAAATACCACCAAGCACAGACTCAGCCCAGAAAAAATATTCTCTCCTCTGAGGAAGAGCTGGGGCAGTGTCAACTAGTCCAGCTGCCTGCAGTGCATGAAAAAGTGTCATCTGTTTAAACCTGCCATCTCAGAGCTTCTATTGGCAACCTTGCAACTGACTGTTCAGTGTGTCAGATAACAATGGAATAGCTTTACTGAAGTTTTTATTGATGATTTTATTTGAAAACAATGTATTTAAATTAGGTGTGCTATTCTTGAAAAACCTGATTGAAAGTCTTAAGCCTTAAAGCATTTGCTAACAGAAATAAAGCCTCCCTTAGAAGTGACATGAGCTTGTATGCACTGAGTGGGTTAATTAACCTAATAAGCACTACATTAAAACCCTATTAAACCAGGAACTTTCAAATACTCATCAAAGGGACCACTGTCCTTTCCAAAGTCAAATGTACTCTTAAATTCATTAAAAGCCTAAATAAATCAGTCCCCAGGTCAATTCTGCAGGATGAACTAAGGCTGAGATAGGGTGAGGTACTTACCATATCATACAACTAAGAAATGGAAAGTGCTGTATAACTGTTCAAGACAGTTCTGAAAACTTTTACCATTTCAAAGGACAGACTCTTCCCCACCAGTTAACCAGTCCACAATAAGGTACTGGGCACCAGCAGAGCACTACTCCTCACTCCTTAAGCTTTGAGAATGGCCACCTGACCAGCCTACAGCCACGGCACATCTGTTGCTGCAGAGCAGGAAGTTCCCTACAGAAGAGAAAAACACTGAGTAAAAGATAACAAAAGAAGAAGAAAGTGGGTTTAGCCTACTAAACTGAAATTCCTGGATCTTAGATGACCAACGCAGTTGATATCAAGGTAGCTTCCTAATTAAATCCTTACAAGGCTGAATTTTTCAGTGACAATCTTTATGGGTATTTAAGCACAAAACAACAGAAAGGCAACTCATAATTTCTAAAGGATCCAAGAGAATTGTTCCTACATAAAATGAGTGTTACTGAAAATCCTAGTTGGTGCTCACATGCATTCGGGAACCTGTCAAAACGTGTCCTTTAATCCCTCAAAGAATAATCAGAGAATGGTTTGGGTTGGAAGGGACCTTAAAGACCATGCAGTTCCAAGGTTTGCTTTCAGGCATTTACTAAAATCCTTTTTATCACTGGACCATTTTGAATACTGTGGTGTGATATCTGAAAACTCAATGAGCTTGTCTCACTTTCTTGACCTTTCACGTGGGTGTAACTGTATCAGTCCCACTCCAAGAAAAGAACCTGTCCCAACATTTAGAGATAGTATTCTCCCTTTGTCATAGGAGCACAAAAATATGACAAAATATTCTTTTAACGTTTATAAACACATTTTGTCCAAATTACAGAGTTGCCCAATTCCTGCTAACTCCTGTGGTGTCTATGGTTCCTCAAGCACCAGGACAGACAGAGGTTGAGAACTCTCCAGTGAATGAGCCCTAGGGTCTGAGAGGGAAATGTCTCTGAGGAGGAAACTTCAGCTTCTGAAGAGAGCTCCTGGGGAGGCTGCACACCCCTCTCTACACTCAAGCTCAGTTTGGGTAAAGCAGGAATGTAGTTTGGGTAAAGTAGGATAGAAACCTCTCCTATTTCTAAGGCCCAGGTCTGTTTCTTACTGAGGTCAGACAGTGATCACCCTGATTTTGATGGGATTTGGATCTGATCCTAAGTAATTTATATCCCAAGTATTTCTAAGTACTTTAGCCTGTCTTTAAGGAAGCAGAATCTATGTCTGAGCACCTTAAGAGGTCTTGCAATAATTGTTATTTTCCAGTGAAGTCAAACTTTCTGCCTCCATGGGAAAGCAGAATATCAAGTCACTGTTGTTGCTAATGTTGGTTAAACTGAAAACAGTGGAAGAAGACACAGTAAAATAAAATTACAATTTCCATGTGATGAGTCCAAGCAAGCCATTGGGGCTATGCCCTTCTCATTCCAACAGATGGAGACAGAGACCTCTGGGTTTAAGCATTATGTCTAAATATCAAAATTACAAATTTAGATATTACCCTACTTTATCTATGCACATTCCCAAAAGCTTTGGATTCTCATGTAACTTTCTACCAGAGGAACAACAATAATAAGGGGGGAAAATGAGCTTGCAGAAATATGTACAGAAATAAAATGGAGGCATAAACTAAAAAGAAAAAAAAAATCTTTTTTTCCTCTTCTATACTACATTACACCCAGTCATAGTCCAAAAAGCAGTGTCAGGATGAAAAGCAATAAGTTTGCCTTAAGTAAAAATACTCTCTCGAGTGCTGGGAAACGGTCTCATAGTTGGAGGAAAAAAACACAGGTCAAACATTTTCCCTGTTTATTGTACTTTAAAGATTTGGATGCTCTTTGTGCTTCATAGCTGCTGTTTAAGCAACTGAAGCCAGTGAGGGCTCTGAGATGCTCAGGGCTTTGGAAGAGCATGTCACATGCCGGAATATGCTGGGTTCCCAAAAATAACCTTGGGAAGTTGTGCCTTTGCAGCCAACCATGGAAATGTTGCAGTTGGTCTTGTTGACACTGCCTTCTCATGGACTCCAAGGAAACTGTCTTTCTCAGCAATGCAGAATTCAGAAGAAACTGTTTGTTTGGGCCATGTAAGGTTACTGAACTCAAGATATCTTTCAAAATATATTTATCTGATATATTTTTTCCAAATAGCTCCCTCTCCTTTTTCTGGGAATACCTAGCGAATGTATCATCATTTGAACCATGACATCTCCCCATCCCACCTCCATTCTAAAGTCATCAGTGTAAGCATTTTCTGAGGAGCTGCAATTGGCTGTTATTGCAACACGCACTTTTTCCCCCCCTAATACGCTCTATTGCTTCCAGCTTGTGACATTTACTCTTGCAGTTTGCACTCTTTCCTCCCTCCAGGCTCAAGTGCTTCACCTTCAGGAAATGTCCCAGCTCCTCTGGGCAATAGGATAAGAACCATGAGTTGGTTTTTGTACTTTGTTTTACTGAAACAATTGACAACATGCCAAGTTTCTAGGTTGACCATGTGCATCTCAGTCTAGTACTGTACATGCCACATACTTCTGACCTATAAAATCCATACCATAAAGAGGCAAACAATAGAGACCATTCTCCTTCAGTACATGTATTACTCTACTTTCTGAACATTTGCTGGATTTCATCTGAAAATGGCAGTGTTACTTAAAGCACAGAAAACTTGTTTTGACTATTTAAGGCAGGAGGGCCATGCTTAAAAACAGTTTGCCTTGAAGCTAAAAGCAAAACTTACAGTTTTTTACCATATCAGTTTTACAAACAACTTGCAAAACTGGACAATAAATTCAGTCCCTACATATGTCCTGTCTTCCTCCTCTCCAGTAGCTCCCAGCTCTTCTCTTTCCTTCCTGCTAAAACTCTTTGGTTACTGTTTCACCATCTTGACTGTTCCAGCTTTTCTTTGTCCAGCTTCCCTACCTCTAAACTTCTCTTCACTCCGCCCTAAAGTGAGCAGCTAAAATCTCCTCTGAATTTCTCCAGTGGTTTCCTGTTACTACTGCAAACTAAAAAAGCCTCTTCCTCACTTAGAGTACTGTCAGTACTGAACATGTTTGTCACACACATTTTTGCTCCTCTCCAGCTCCTCCCATACCATTGTCTCTACTATTTTCTCAGCTTTCTACCTTTCTTTCACATCCAGAGCAGCTTCTTGCTTCTCTTCAGCCAGTTTATGCAAGACCTCTTTTCTTGCTTCTTGCTCTTTACTTATTAACCACCAATACTCAGATTGTCCGCTAAAGTATTTCTTCATGGCTTGATTTTGCCTCTCCCTACATTAACTTCTAACCTCTTCAACCAAGAATCCCATCCTGCTGCTTCCTTCCTGAGCATAATTTCAGCATTTCTTCACAGGAAAGAAAAGGTTGGAACAAATAACCACAATGTTGAACGAGTTTCTTGAAGTTACATGAATTGAGTTCAAGTTTTACACACAGAAGTGGCTCAAAATTAAAGCAGAAGCTACTCTGTAAAGACAATCATTAATGCAGTTACAGAGTTACAGGAAGAAATTATATGTGTGGAAGATTTTATTTAACTGTAAGCAAATCACAAATGCACATCTCATATATTTATTATATTTATTAGTCAGCATGACTGTGCTTGTGGTTTTTTGCTCAGGTGGAAATGGCACGGTTCTAGATGAACCCACAAGACAGCTCCACTTCCTGAAAAAATTAGTGTTGCCACCCATGAAAGCTGACCACATTACTGGGAAAAGAAAGAATATACTTTAATAGCTTTAGTGTAAAATAGTTCCTTATTTTCAATTTCTAACACTAACGTATTTTTTTCATTTGGCAAGTGTTAACCAATTTGATGCTCCTTTTTATACAGTGACCACAGAAGGCCAAAACAACAGAAAATGGCCTGAGCAAGACTCATCACTGTCACAAAGAATGACACCTATTCTGGAAGCTCACTCTATTGTCTTTCTTCACTAATCAGACTATGATTTTCCTTGCAAGTCTTCCTTATTTCTGAAGGCACAGATGAAAACTGAAGCTGCAGAAGTTAATAAAAGGCAAGCTCTGCGCTTCACTAGGGACAGTTTCAGCTGGTCTAAATCTGCACTTGTTCTAGCACTGTCCGTGGAATGATGACAGTTCACCAAGCATTTGCTTTCAAAGATGTATATGGCCTTTTCTTTGTGCTTTATTTCATTCCAGAGGGAGTGCTGATTTGGGCAAAACACCCATGGCACAGTTGTCCCCTTTTAAAACTAACATAAACTGCTGAATAGATAGGTCAAACAGGAAAACAATCAAAGCTGAGCCTAAAACCATATGAACAACTCCCTGCCAAACAGAATCAACAAGGATGATGCACAGCAATGTACAATGTGGAAGGTAGTAAGTATGTCACAGCTGTCTGAAGAATGAGCTGCAACACATGAATAGGATGTAATGTGACATCTTCAAACACCCCTCTAGAATAATGAATCATAATTGGTTCCATGCAATCATTCACATAGAGAGACTGCAGCAATATTAAGCTTTCGTAAATTCTTTGATTACATCCAAAAAGCAACTCAGGCAACATTTGAGTAAGGTTACAAAGTGTAGAATCAGTAAGTAGTACCAAGGTGTCACACACACACAATAAAGAGTTTGAAAATACATTCCCAGATAACTTTCTAAACAGATAACAATGATCAAAATCAGCACTTTGCATTTTACTCAAGTGAAAGATAAATAGATATTTAACTGCACACGTTAGGAACAGAGATGTCCAAATCTGCCTTTCTTTCTAGTCAAAAAATACCATGCTGTTTCTGCACAGGAGAGAATAGATGCAAACAGCCTTACACATGTCCAGAGGCCGAGTGCTGAAAAATGAAAGAGGAACCTCCACCCCTCCACTGCCCACTCAACAGACTGTAAGCCACTGGCTTCTTGACCAACTTCAGAATGACAGCAAATATAGATGCAATTAGTCACCCTGAAACACACCCCATCTCCAGACTGTAACATGGGCACCCCATAACATCACAGGCACCAGATGTAGCAAAGGGCAGCCTGGGCCCTGGGCAGCACCAGACTGTCCTGGCCATGCTGCACCTTCAGCTTCCAAACTGCTTTACTGCCATACAAAAGTGTCCCACAGACATACAAAAGTGTCCCACAGACACACAAAGGTCCAGAACAGCCCCTCATATCTGACAACAACTAAGCAAGCATGAAGTGGAGCACGTTTGATTTTTGAAGTAAGAAAAGTGAGCATAAAAAAGTAAGAAAAAGAGTGGATAGGTAGCTGAGGAAGTCACAGTTCAAGTTCTTGGTCTACCACAGGGTTTTTGTGTGACCCCAGTGGAGTTGTTTATTCCCTGCACGCCTGAGCAATAACTCCGTGGGTGGTGCAGAGGAGAAATACGTTAAAAACCAGGAGGTATCTGGATACAGGAATACTCAAGAGCTCTAGGACTGGCATATTTATACATACAGAAAACATTTGGAGACTATAACTCCAAAAGAAAGCATTAAGTTACAAAAAAATAAACGCATTAATATTGACAGCAAATGTTAAAGTAAGAATAAACAGAGGAAAGTATTAGGAGACACAAGAACAGTGATGAGTTCCCTCAGCTAATTACAGAGTCCTAGAACTCGAGGGAAGGTCTTTTGTCACAAATCTAACTTTGTTATTTTGTGAAGGCTTGCAGCTGCCCATAAAAGCGATGAGCAGAAACACGCCAGTGTGCCGTGTCCTGTCTGACCTGGAACGACTGGAAGCAGCTGCAGTCGCAGTGTAAATCACGGCCACTCTGCAGTCGCAGCCAGCTTTCTGCAGACAGTCAAATGCTGCTGTAAAACTACAGAGCACGAGTTTAACTTGCTTCTTAATGGAAATACCAGCTGGCTTGTATAACCTCTGCCCAGCAGCTATCAAGAAATCATCATTAATCAGAGAGAATACAACTCTCACCCGAGAGCTCACTAGCATTTCTTGGGACGGCTCAGCTAAAAAACCAAGACAAATATATTTTACAAATACATACCAAGGGTTTTAAACTACCACAGCTTTGCTTCTGAATGACTAAAATATTTGTTTGACAATTACTTTTTTAATGTGAGAGAAATTTTTAGTTTAAATATTGTAACTTGCCATAGCACAAACAAACCATAAATAACTTATTTAAAAAGTAAATTCCAACTGGAAATGGGAACGTTCGTTCTTTGAAGTGCATTTCTTTTTACTCCTCCTCCTGAGTTGATAGGGTAGTTTTAAAATAAAAATGACAACAGAGAAAAATAGTGTGTGACTACCTTTTGCACCTTACAAAACAGTTACAGGGGTTTTTGTGAAAATGTATACTGTGGTGTTAAAAGAAAGAATATTTTCCTGGTATCTTCATCTTTGCTCTTAAGCCAAAGGAACATGATGTTAAATTCTGTGCAAATATAGCACAAACCACAGCCCTTTGTGCGTGTTCTTGAACTGTTTCAAGAAGCCCTAGAGATATCACACATTATCCCATGATTCAAACCTTTAACCTTGAGGGAAAATACACAAAACAGCTTCAGATTTTTTCTAACTCAATACAGCATTGTAAATACTGTAACAGCTATTTGATAAACACAATGGAGGGACCTCTAAAGTAAATACATCTTGTTTGCCATGTTTATAGTAAATGTCTCAGAAAAGACTGTTTTAAAATGCAAAACATAACTACTCCAGTACTTTTACTCTATGTGTTCTGATTTTGTCTGCTTTAAGAGAAATCTGGGCTAGTCTCCAGTTTGAAGAACACAGTATCACTCTTGTTTACTAAAAAGGTGATTGATAATTTCTAAAACTAAATAAACTTGGATTTGATCATCCTAATATAAAGAATATTTTAAAGAAAATACTTTGGTCCCAAGTAGCTGAAATTACTCCATGGGCTAACAGAGTGGAAAATCTCCTGTAGCACAAAGGAAGTGGGGGTGTACACAAATGCACCCCTCTGGGCTCAGGCAGCTTGCACCGGATGGTATGGAATTACATTAGTAGCAAACACTGTGTAACACACAACCTCTTACTAGTGTTTGTTTGCATTTAGCAAAATAACTCATTCAGTAACAAAGTTTCCAGTGTAAAACTATACTGAAATACCTGCAAATGGAATACTAAAGTATTTCTAGTCATGGTGTCTCATTTTTTAATAAACAGGAGAGTCTTTAAAATTTAAAAAGGTCCAGTATCTCCCCTTGTATTATACTGCTTTTCAATTCACTTCTATTGCTTAGCAAATGTATCTGATTCTTTAGGAACGTTAAGGAATTTAAATTTGTCGATTTTCATTCCATCATCATTCACTCAGGCCAGAAACAGCAGAATAGCAAATTCCCTTTTCCTGCCTTATTCTGCAAATTCTCTTTCAAAGGAAGTCCAGAAGTTGTGGTAAAGACACAACCATCATGCATTTGAAAAAACAAAAAAGAAAACTGGCAGTCTGACATCATCACTGCCATCATACTTCTATGAGACTGTAAATTCTATTGGATTATTGACACAGAAAGACACCTTTGTAGAATATTTTTAAACATCTGTTATTCCTGTAAATGTTGAAAATCAACCCGAACTTTTAGGCTCTTTTTTGGCATGAGATATGGGAGCGAAAATATTGTTGCATGACAATAACTTTTAAGAAATTCTTACTTGTGCATCATTTTTTCACTACACCAAACAAACATCTGTGCTCCACATGAAGAGAAGCCGATGGTCTCAAAGAAAAGGGAAAGCTTTTCTACCAGTCCAAAGCCTGTCACAGCCAGTGTGAAATCAGAGGCTTTTGAGGCCCCAGTGCCACAGACCACACACTCCAGCCACACTTGGCTTTGTCTAGGCTGGGACGGGAGCAAATGCATTTCTTTTGTTGCAAATCACAGAATCACAGAATCAGTCGGGTTGGAAAAGACCTCCAAGATCATCAAGTCCAAGCCTTGATCCAACACTGCCATGGTTACTAGACCATGGCACTGATGCCACATCCAGTCTCACCTTAAAAACCTCCAGGGACGGCGAATCCACCACCTCCCTGGGCAGCCCATTGCAATGTCTGATTACTCCCTCTGTAAAAAATATTTTCCTAATATTCAACCTAAGCCTCCCCAGTCAGAGCTTAAGACCATGCCATCTTGTCCTACTGCTGGTTGCCTGGGAGAAGAGACCGACGCCCACCTGGCTACAACCTCCTTTCAGGCTTTCAAGTCTTCACCAGGTAGGAGACTGTGCTGTATGAGATACAGATCTTCACTGGCAAGGAAGGACAACTAACTACAGAATTTTTTTTCATGCAACAGCAGTCTCCAACACCAGTAACATTCCAGCAAAACAAGGAAATTGCCAACCCGCGTGTCAGTGTTCCGGGGGCACACGTGTAACTCAGGAGCACAGATCTGGTACAATGACTATGGCTCAACAGGACTAGGCAAAAGCCTGCATAAATACATTACATTTTAGAGCAAGCCAAACATTGCAGAAACACTACTGTATTTATTTCCTCCTAGAAGTATTAATAATTTACCATCTTCTTTAAAACAGCAGCACTGGAGCTGCATCACTGCATTCTGAGCAAATTCTAGGTATTCATATAGTTGTTTGTTTTCCTTTGTCTCAGTTCAGTCCTGCGTTTCAGCCCCACTGGCCTTTCGTAAATCCCTGAAGATAACTAGATGGAATGAAACCCAAGATTTTATTAAGCTACAAAAGAAAATAAATTATTCTGAAGCATATGTGAATATTTAGAATTTTTTCCAAACACAGGGATAAATGTGCAGGACTTGTGATGAGATACAGGAAAAAACAATTCTATTAAAGGGCCACTTATGCCCAGAAAGAACATTCAGAAAGTAATGGGAAAAAAAGAGAGCAGATAATGTCAGGGCCTTCAATACTCCCTTGTCTGTGCACCAGGGACAGGGCAGAGCTTTCCTGGGAAGCGCTCTCACCTTTTGCACAAATTGAAGATTTCTGTCTCTCTCAGATCCAGGCTATCTCCTTCTGGGTTCTCAGCTAACACAATCCTGAGACACAAGTGGTAACGAGATGCAGTGCTGGCTTCTCAGCTGGCGAACAAGAAGCCACTCTCCCTCTGCTTCTCCGGGCTGAGTGTGCAGAGGGCTTTGTGCTATCAGTGTTTGGTGGGCACCTGTGCAGGCTGCCCAAATCATCTTTACCATGGTCCCACTGCTCCCTGGAAAGACTCTTTGCATCAGGAGAAACACCTGCCCAGAGCTAAGGATGCAGGTGCATGGGAGGGTGAGAGACAGAACAGACTTGTCATTGCAAGGAAGCAGAGGCAGGAGGCAGGAGCTGGACCAGTGCAGCCCAGGAAGTTGGATGAAAATAAGGGGGGGAGGAAGTAGAGCTTAAAACATTCTATAGTCCAGGAATGTTTTTTTTAAAAAGGTGCTGCTAGAAGGATACAGTCATCACCTTAGTAGATTAATCTAAACAACCTTCTCACACGAAGTAGCTGCCAAAAAGACAGTGCAGGTTCCTCTTGCACCTCACAAAGCTCTTTCTTCTGTTCACCCCGGGAGGCACTAATACAGCCCTGAGATCTAGTACTAAAAGGCATGAGATCGAGTACGTGGCTTTACAGTCCCGGTGTTTCCTCTCCACTGCTTTACAAGGAAGCTTGACCTTAGTGAAGAAAATGGCAAAGCTCCCATTAGGCTTCAATGGGGACAGAACCAGCCCCTTCCAGCCTGGTGTGTGAAGGGGCCAGATGAAATGTGTGCCCCTCAGTGCTTCCTCACTGCTGAACTGTGGGGAGAAGAGAGGGTGTTTGCAAGGCTGGGAACACTG
The DNA here is from genome assembly GCF_001604755.1 of Lepidothrix coronata. Classification (NCBI taxonomy): domain Eukaryota; kingdom Metazoa; phylum Chordata; class Aves; order Passeriformes; family Pipridae; genus Lepidothrix; species Lepidothrix coronata. The sequence goes on from NW_016690191.1 coordinate 7,190,318, forward strand.
CATAAACCTTCTCTAGTGCAGACAGTGATTAAAAGTCTCAGCTGTGGAGAAGAGATTCTTCCAAACAAATTCTTTCCTGTTGTGAGATTTTTTTTTTTTTTTCTTAGCAGACATCAGAACTATCTCATTTGCAAATGCATGCACAAGTCTCCAGAGGGAAACTTGAACTTATCCTTAAATTACTGAAAGTTTATTATTATTATTTTCTCATGGAAAAAGTCACGGATGTCTTGTAATCCCACATGTTCCCATCTCCTAAAGTTGAATGCATCTTGACCCAGAGAAAAGCTTGGGAGCCTATTAGAATAGGAGGTGAAAGACAATTCTGAAACAATTTACAAGATGTTCTTTCCTGCCAGACTTCAATGCTGTATCTCACAATTGGGTGCTGAAAATTCCCCCCAAAGTAGCAAGAAATCTTTATGTTCATTTGATGAAGTTTCTAGAGCAATAATGAACTTTTTCTGTGTTTTATAAAGTGATGCAAAATGCTTTGTGTCAACAGAACTAACCCACCCAGTATCTAGTATGGGCTGCTCACAGCACACGTTCATATTTTGGAATCAGAGTATCTCTACATTTGTAGGGGATGGAAAGGGAAATGGTAGAGGTTGGAAGGTAAACAGTGTGCCAAAAAACTTAAGCATATTTTAGTCCCTTCTGTAAAGTGTCTTATGTGTTTTCTTAGGGCCTTATCCAGTGCCTGCTAAAACTAATGGGAATCCCTCCAGGCCTAGGCTTTAGCCTTTACACTAATGTATACATTTTTACCACTTATTGCAATTATTTTTTTGTAACATCTGTGGGCAAAATGGGCCTGAGCCTCTCTGATACATAAGACATATCCACAATAGTTGTGCTATAAGAGTTTGTTTTCCTGATTTCTACATGGTTGTGTTCAATACCTTGGTTAAGAAAGCAAACAAAATCCTTGCTTTCAGAGAGAAATTATAAAACAATGAGTGATAGGATTACAGTTAATCACTAAATGTGGTCATGCCAACCACATTCTGCGCCAGGATGGCAAATGATTTTGCTCACTTTGCCATAAAACATCAGCTGTACTGGTGTCCTAGAGCTATTGCATTGCTCTGGAATGTTGGGGCCGAGACACGCATCGCCCTGCAGAAAAGGCACCTCCTGCTCACTTGCCTGGGAGATGGTTGGCAGCAGGTACCACAAGTCCAGATCCTTACAGAAAACAGGCAAAGACACCTGAGAATACAGGCTGTTGTATTTCTGTATTCAAAGAACACCCTGCTCTTGGGGCCATCTACCAACCAGGGTACAAACCACAAAGTCACGCTAAGGAAGATTACTTTATTCTGTACACTGGTTTTAAGAAAATGCGTGACTTAATTGTTTTGGAAAGGCACGGCAGACTTATGTAAGCTGGGTGGTTTGGATCTCAGCTGGTGCAGCCTGTGGAAGAGCTGAATATAGGGCCATCATTGACTGGGTTCCAGTGCAGTTCTAGCACTGCAACAACAAACATTACTGCATTGGGTTTGGGTTTGCTGTGGTTAAAGAAGCTTATTTAGAGGCTCAGAATTAGCATCAGAGATTATGGGTACTATGTAGGTGAGATCTTATCTTAGTCATATTACATCTTGAGGAAAATATGCAAATATATCTAGTTACAAGTGCATACAAAAGCATTTCACAATTACACTAGATATTTAGACAGTTGATCCCTCATACAACAAATGCAACTGATACAAGCTATTAAAACTGCATGAAACAAGACCCTGCTTTTTTTTGCCAAATTAGCTGGTAAACTAACACAACAAGCTTTATCTTGTTCTTATTAGCCCACCTGTCTTTGCCCCTTTAATGTCAGACTTAAAAGAGGAAATGAGTACTTAACAGATACTGTCTCTTCAAAGGAAATATTTGCTTCAGTTACCTTGCGTTTTTAATGAGATTGTTTAGTCACAGCTTGGCATCAGTTCATAGCATGCACCATATCAAAGCTTTCAGGTTTTCAAAGCACAAAAACATATCCAGTACTTCAAGCCAGCAAAAGTGAAATTCTTCCTGGTTGGCATAAAATCATGGAGAAGATGTTTAACACCCTTCCTTGGTCAGTGCAGAGACAAAATTAAGAGGAGAAAGTTATTCCTTTAACTGGAATCCCTGTGCCACCATTTGGGGCCTGTTTCTAGAAAATTCTCTGCAATTCAGATTCAGCTAAGGGAGGAAGCACCCAACCAACTGCAATTTGCTCACATTTAGGATGATGGTAGGAGCTGCTCAAGTGGCCTCAGCACACCACTGAGCCTTAATTTACTATTATATCATGTTAGTGAAAACTTAATAATAGTGTACCCCTGAGGTTGGGTGGCCTCTTGTTAAAGGGGAGGATAAAAGACATTATAATATATTTTTATTGGCTCTTTGTTTTCTTACAGGCTCCAAATCAAACATTTTACTTTGTATGGCTCTGACTCAGCACACAGTATATACATCTTTGACAAGCAGGGCATCTATTATGCACAGAGACAAAAGCCCTGGGAACACTTACTGACCTAAACCAAAAGTATAGCTCCGACCACCATCTCAAACCCTCTCACAGTGCACACATAAGCATGTGACCTGCAGCTGAAATGTGAAGTCTTGCACTCAAACTTTTATTTTTATAAAAAAAACCCCACTCATTAATGTTTTATATCAATACCCATGTTCAAAGCACATTTCTTCCAAGTTTTGCCCTTCAGTAAACACCAGAATGGTTTTAAAAAGCAAATGACAAAAATGACTGGCAGCCTCACAGAATGACAAAAGCTCACCCCTGCGTTTACACCTTGCCATTCAAAAGACAAAAGCTCACCAAGCAGCTGAGAGGGGATCATCCCTCTTAACACACACTTTCAATTTTTTTGTTCTTCCCCCACCTGCACTCTAGAGCTTTTTTAATCCCAGAGTAGGGGAAATGTTTGGAACAGCACTGAAATTGTAATTTAGACCTGAATAATAAAAAGAGTGAACCCCAGCTCTGTAGAGCATCCTGCCTTCCTCTGCTGAGACACAGAAGTGGATACTTGTGTGTTGTTTGCCCCTTCCCAGCAGCTGAAAATATTCAAATGCTGGACAACACCTTCGTGTTTTTACTGCTCACCCAAAACAGAAGAGGGGGGAAAAGAAGTGTAGAAGAAAGGGAAAAGCAACACCCAGGAAGTCCCACTTCTCTTTAGCTTTGATCAACATAGATGTCATGGTGCCACTGTTTGGAAGGACAGTACAACAAACAGGACAAAACCAAACAAAACTTACCATCTGTGGAAGGAATGAGGAAAGCAAGCTACTGCAACAGGATGCTGGGCACCTCTTTGAGAGCAGCTGGAGGTGCAGTTTCACAGCACCCACCACAAAACACCAGCCATGTGCAGAATAAGGTACTTGACAAGAAGAGATTTCTCAAACTCAAAATAGATTTGACCTTAGGATTCTTTCACAAACACCCAGAACAAATGAAGTCACCATATATAAATTCTTCTGTCTTGTGAATGCCTCTTGAATTCTCTACTGGTACAAGGCTCACTAAGTATGTGGACCAAATGCTTTGCTTCTGTCACCCTAAAGAGGCGCTTAGAAATCAGAACCCAAAGATTCCCATCGAAAGACCAGAGCACCATTAAACTGTGACAGCTCCTCGACACACAGGCAGAGTCACCCCTGCAAACAGCTGGGCATTGCCTCAGGGCAGAGGCTCCTCCACCAAGGAGAAATTTTTGGGATTCTTCTAGTACAGCAAAGTGTTGGCCCAAGGCTTTCTGTACTAGTGCCTGCTCCCAGGTAGTATCTTCTGTCATGCTTCAACAATACCTAATTCCACAAATTATCAAAGCAAAAGTCCTAGCAAAAGTCCTGTCTTTATTGTTTTAATTTCTCAATCTGTTTTAATTTTCAGACCACAATCCAGCTGTCCTTTTTCCAAATACTAAAATAAAACTAGTAGCTAATGAAAAAAAAATATGTCTTTAAAGCCCACTGATAGCCCTTCTCATATTGCTGAGATATTTTGCTTATATCTTATCAAGGCATCCCATTTTGGAAATGGTGGGACTAGATTTTGCTTTTCAAGAAAAATAATCTCACCTAATTTTTGTATATAGTTTCTGTGGCAAAAACACACACAGAGCTCCAAGAGTCACCCCCAGCCTCATTTCCTCTGGAACAATACTTAGCAATGTTCTTCCTCTGCTGATTGAATGGGCTCATTCATCTGAATGGGCTGTGGAACAAGTAATATTTAAGAGGGAACTGCTAAAGGAGCTTTCAAAGACAAAATGAGTGTACAGGTAGAAAAGCAAACAAGACTCCCTTAGACACAGAGCTGGAGAAGGAAACTGGAGGCTCTCTGTGCCACATGAGCAGCCACTGCAGACCTGGGTTGCTCCTGAGAAGCTCTGTTTTGTTCACTGCCACAAGTGCTGGGAAGAAAATGTATCCTGACTTCCTTTTTCTCCTTAGGAAAGGGCAATATACCCAACAAGTGATGTGTTAGAAAGGGTGCAAAAATAACTAATAAATAAACTATATGCATACAAGTACATAGCTTGCCTAAAAGAATAGTTATGTCTAAAAATTCTATATAGTGAGCAAACTGCTAAAGGATGATAAAATTGCCAACAAAAATAAGAGGTTTCTCAGTAAAAAAACTGCCACAGTTTCAGGGGACTAGAGTATAATAATTATGGCAAACAGATATTTTTTTTAAATCAATTGGCAATCCTGGGAATTTAGACCAATGAGCCCCTGCAGTTGTGCCTGGCCAAAAAAAACCCAAACAAACAAACAAACAAAAAAAACAACAAGTTCTGCATACTGTAATTTTTCAAACTGACAAGAACAAAACCAAAAAAGATGCATGGAAAGAAACCATGGTCTAACTGAAGGTACCACCATAGATAAAAAAGGAAAGAACAAAAAAAGATTACTAAATGCACAAATCTCATTACGTAAACAAGAATGTGTCAAACATAATTTTTTGCTGGTATTTGTTTTCAATATTTCTTTTACCAGCAGCACCATCAACACCAGCCTGGTACTAAGGGAAGGAGCAATTTGCCTGCAGCAGCCCATAGAGCAGTTCCTCTCCCTTCCTCTGCTCACAAACGACCAGGCCATGGGAAGATGGATGGAGTGGCCTGCAGGTATGGCATAGTTCGGCCATTCCCATGTAGGCCAAGACAATTTCAATAGCTTCTCACACTTGCATTAACTTTTAGCTCCTAAATCTCCTTCCATTTGTTTAATGGCATGTGATAGAAAAACTGGGAAAGCAGCAGTCAGAGATATTTGCATTAAATAAGATATAACTTGACCTGCAGGCTCTGCCATGTGGTTGTGTCTTAATCAGTAGAAACTGGGTTTCAAACTCCTACCTGTTGTATTACCTTTCCCAATTTTGTTAAAGGCTGAACGGAATAAAGTCTTATACTAAAATGCAAAGGCAAATAGCTTTGGGGCTTATTTTAGCATGTATTTTTACCATTGCATAAAGTTAAAAGTAATAACATGTAGTAGGTGTGGCAGTGTGCTCCCCACTGATCCCCACTCAGGCAATAACCATCAGAGGGGGTCCTGACGGCTGCATCCAGTTCAGTTGGACTTTCGGGAGATGGATAAGCACCTCAGTAGCCATAGGCTGTCTGGAGAAGCAACCCAGATGTCCTGCTAGTACGTAAATATGACTACAAGTCAATCATCTCACTCAATAAATAGTGGCCAGCCTGGGCCCATCGGGCTCTCCTGCACAGTGGCAGCTGCATGCCAGGCTGTCCCCTTGAGGAGGGACCTCTCTCAAGGTTACCCCTCGAGGCTGAGAGATTCCTTGCTGCAGCAGATCCCCTGTAAGTGACTAACAGCTTGCTAAGCTTCACTAAGATTATATCTTAGATGGGTTGTGCACATATAATCCTTGAGACATAAACCGTTGACCAAGTCTGAGCCCACAGCTGGATCCAACCACACTTGGTACTCCTCTGCATAGGAGGAATTAAGAAACCAAGGGGATTCTCTCTGAATCTCATGACTCCATGAGAGGGTCTCCCTGCACATCTGATTTATCCTGCTCTCTATGCAGTAAACAATCAAGTGAACCTTGCCATCAAATGTTGTTAAACCACTGTCATATTTACCATTGGACTTCACTGACTCACTAAATCAATAGAAGATGTTGTTGCTCCTCTCTTGTGAGTGAAGTGCTTCACTCCATCTCTGACAGCAGACAATCCCAAAGGTCTCAGAGAAAAATAAAAAGTAAACACAATAAGGTACAGAAAACATTTTGCACTGATTTAAAAATCTAACTCGGATTTCTGATCAGTTTAGAGATAATGGCAGCATTGTTACCTTCCAAAGCCAGGTCTTAGAAACACTCACTTGTGTGTAGCCTCAGGAGGATCTCAGCCTTGTGTGCTGTAAGGAACCTGAAACAACTCCTTCAGGCAAACAGGAGTATTTTGTTTCCAGGCTGATGCCAAAGAAATTCCAGAATATACATCCATATAAAAGGATTTAAGATCTCTTGGGGCAGCCACCAATACAACTACTGCTTCCGTACTATTATTCATTACTTGTACTGCTATAGAGCCCCAGGACTGCAATCGTATGCCAGAACTCATTCTGCTACATGATGCTGTACAAACACATAAGTAAGAGTCTTTAGCCTGAGGAGCTCACAATCTGATGGTTAGCTAGTAAAATCACTCAGCCAGAGACGCTGCTGTATAATCTTCCTTGACCATAAACTCACCTTTAATCTCAAGCAGTGTAATGACTAAATATAAAAAACAAATGTAACAACTAAAATAAGGGACTTCTGGATTGCAATTTGGGAAAAGAGAAAATTAAAGCCTTGCCAAGTTACCCATAAACACAAATGTATTTATACCTGTAAGCACAAAAGTACCACCTCAAAAAGCACTTCTTGGACTAGTCCTTGCAAAATCCTGTTCTCTGTCTGTCCTTGGGCTGCTCTCTTTTTTGAAATGCAGATAAATTAGCAGCAATCAGCAGGAGACAGTAGGCATTACTCAGGCCCTCTAATTCTTGGTGACATTCTTAATGATACATCAGATGGCTATAATTCTTCTTAAGGTTCTGTTCACACTAAATCATTCAGTGACCACATTTTTGCAATGCTACTGCATTTCTAGTAACAGACTCGTGAGTGCACTAAATACACTTCAATCCACGCACTTGTTAGACCTGCACGCTAATAAATATATTTATCTGAACCTTTTTGAAAATACTTTTCTCACCAGATAACTCATAACTTCAGCTTGAAGAAATTGTTTTCATCCCTCAACAACAGAACCCTTTTTATCTCTACACTGAAGAGTTTATTCTACTGGTTTTCCACGCAAGCAGATTTACAAAAAAAAAATAAAAATAAAAAAGCAGCTGCATTTCTTAAGTTTTGATCTGTTTTGGAATGAATCTCCACAGCTGCCAGTCCATAAAGAAGAAAAAGAGGCTACCCATTGCAAATGTTCAGAAAAAGTGTGTGTGCTCTGCAGTATTGAAAGGAGACAGCGACTGAGGTCCCCTCTCAACCACAGCTGAGACAGAAATGTTCAGATTTTTTCTCTTTCAGCAACTTCCAAATCCATGGTTTGTTATTTCTCAGGGAGGGTGTACTGCACATTCAGTACATTCCCGTTTTCTCCCTCCTCTCTATCCACTGTTCTGGTCTTCACTTTCTCCAGTCTCACTTTCCAGTTTTCATTTTCCTTTCCCACAGATTCCTTCTCATCCTTCAGAATACTCTGCCTATTTGGGTTTCTTTTCTTTTTATAACCACAGAGTTCTTTCTTCACTGTCCCTGCCCACATTGTCAACTTTACCTGGTCAGCCTGGCACAGGAGCCCTGGGAGATCCGAACTTCTTCCAAAGGAAAGAGATGACATGTTTTAGTGACTGACCTGCTGGCCAAGCTTGAATGTGTCGCTCCAGACGTGAGCTGACAATGCTTGAATTGGCTTCCCATTTCCACAGCAGGCCAGTTTCCTTTGCACTGGTAAGCCTCCTGCAAAGCTGCAATCTGCATCTTGTAGGGTTGCACAGACTGAAAAACCTCAAATATTTTCTGTGGGATACAGCTCTAACTAAGGGCTCTATTCACCAGAAATGTGATGCCATGGACTTCCACAACCCAGCATGTAGGCAGACTACACTTGATAAATCTCTGTTTATCATAGCTGCAGAAGTCAGCTCTGCTTTTCCAACCTCTTTCTCCCTTAAGATTAGGAAGGTAAAGGTCACATTTTAAAAGACAGGCCTTTAAAACTATTTTTTTAAGTGCTAGCAACTAAACTCCGTTGAAAACATCCCATTCTTTTTCATTAAATTAGGCTGCACTAAATCAACATATTCTTTAAAGAGCTGGTATGTTATTGACAATGGCTTAAAAACTATTCAGTTACATTGATACACAGAGGGTAAAAGAAAACCTCTGCTACTGAAAAAGGAAGCCCCAAAATACAGAACTGCAAATTCCAACATGGGTATGCATTCAGATCATATTCCAACCAAAATTCTTATACTAATTAGAGACTGATTTTTACAAGGCTTCAAATCCTCTGTGCCTCAGGGCTGGGTTACAGATCTACCACTTTTATTCCTCTTACTCTTTAGGCAAAGATTCATTTTCTGCTCAAATCAACACAAAGAATCTGTTGCACTCCAGCCGACTCTACACCTTTCCAATACACAGTCATACTCCCTTTTAATGAGACACAAAAGTCCCTTTTTCATCTCAGCAGAGACAGCACAGGGTAGAGGCAAAGCCATCCTAAACCTTGATGGATGGATCTTCCCCACTTTGTACCCAAGAAGAGGATCGCCTTATTTTCACCATCCACGCTGCCCCTTTTACTAACACAAAGTGTATTTCTTCTTAGCATGCAAAATATGCTCACAGATTTCTTATTCTCTACTTACTCCAAAATCTCAAAGGATAAAAATGCTACCATTAGGCAAGAGGTGAACTTTTAGTTTCTTAAGAGCATATTTGCACAGTTAAAATGCCATCCTAATCTGCTATCACTCTTTGTTCCACTGGATCTCTCCAGACTTTCCAGGCAAGGACTACACGGCCAATAACCCTATTCTCCTGACTATGCCTTGGGCTCTGGCAAAGAGCAGCTGAGAAGAAAGACATTTTACATATTCATGATTAAAAGATAACCAATAACCAAGATCCAGATGTTGGTCTCTGCTGGCCAGCGCACAGTGCAATTATTATTCCATTTATAGAAGGAGATGTTGTCCTGCCTTTTCCAGCCAGCCAAAAGGTCTTCTATAAAATGCTTAAATACTCTGAAGAGAGGCATTCAAAACAAGGAACGAAAAGGGAACGAATCGTATTTGCTCCACAATTATTGCATTATAAAATTTTAACATGGCCTCAACCCTGCAGCACTATCCATTCCCACAAACTCCTGAGTTCACTCTGTCAGGGTGAGCTGGGATTTCCCTCTGCGACTCAGCACCAGCTCCCACCCGGGTGCCTGCGGACAGAACTGCAGCACCCAAGTGAAAAGCAAAGCGAAATGTGGGCTAGAAGAGAGGTGAGATCAGCCCCTTCACACCCACAGCCCAGGGCAGCTTCTAATGAGGTCAGCGGGAACAGGCACAAATTGTTTAAGCCAAATGAAGTCCAATAGCATTATTAAAGCTCTTCTCTCTCTGAGCTTGATCTTGGAAAAACTTCTGAATTTGTTTCAAGAACTGAATAGGATTCTAATTCCCTGCGTTCTTGACAAAGAGCAATCCAGCCAAAGCATAGGCTCTCTTTTGGGGTTTTTTGGTCAGTGAGATTCCGGGTTGGAGGAAAGGGATGGAATAAAAATAAGTAAGGCTGAAAGGCAGAAGGTTTTCAAAGTAGTGAATGTATAAAAATTATAGTTATCAGGCTGAAGAATAGCCCACAGCTTCAACGAATGTATTAAGAAAATTTTAACTGTTTTACATCTGGCATCTGACTATCATATTTTAATGACTTTTCTTAATAAATCATCAGCTTAATAAGTCCAGTCTCAATTTATATCAGTAAACAACATGTTTTGGCTAAAAGCATCGACAATTACATAAAGGAAAAACATGTTAGAGAGGTTAGAAATACTTGGAAAAGTTCTGACCATCACTACAAATGAAAGCCTGTGAAATGTTTAACTTTACACTGAGTAATCAAGACTCTGCACTCCAATACCTTATTAATTTTTTTTTCAGCTGTGGACAGGAAAATGTATAAACTATTAATCCATTATATACAGACATTTCCTTTGGGTATTTCTAAACAATGGAAAAACAGAACTTACTGAAGTTTAAAAATAACTTTCTGTCTACCAACATTTCAGTTTACTTTAAAAATATGCTTCTTGCAGACATAGAATCACTATGAATGTAGTCGCCACTTGCTTCCTAACTGTCATAAAAATAATAAAGTTGAAGTTTTGTGTTTCCTATTAACATCCCATTTTTATAATTATACTGTGTATGCCATTCTCAAGCATTAGTGGAACTTGACACAAATGTGATTTCTTCCAATTCTTTTGCATTTTCTCCTTTTTCCTTCAACAGTTTCTTATTTCCCAAAACGTACAATATGCAGTAATTTCTGCTTGATTAAATAATCTGATTTTAATTTTATCCTCCCATTATAAACACTGCTTGTTCCCATATAACAAAAACATCATTTATATAACAGAAAAATATTTAGTCAGATCATTCAAACAAAACCCCAAAATTAATAAAGAGCTACCCATCAAGAAGTCACTCCTCCTGAAAGTATTAATTTCTTCTCCCACAAAGCCTCAAATCAGATTGCATTCTTAAGGACAGCACAGATCCACCAAACTCCAGATAATTATCAAGTTCCTGGTCCCAAGTTATTACAAATTTTAACAGAGAACATTTCCAGGAGTTTTGCATGCCCCAAATACGTATTTTTTATTATACCACTCTTAGAAACAATGGCACAATTTTGGCTGACGATTTTGCACACAACCAAAGACAAACACACATTACCCCCGAGGCAGACCCCAGACAAATTAAAAGTCAGTGCTTAAAGTCTGATGAATTAACAATAAAACAACAAAAAAAAAACCCCAGAGCTTACTAGTGTACTGTGTCAGGAAACATTTCCAGCAAGTGACTCTACAAACCTCACCACAAAATAAATTCCTACCAAATTACGTTTGCTTTGGCCTCTGTTAATTTATTGCCATTTGAGTCGAACCTTGCTGGTTTCAGCTTTGTCAGCTCTATCAGGGCTTTCACACACAGGGCCGGAAACTAGGTTAACTTGGATGAGCTGCACAGGAGCAATACAGGGAAAACACTGGCTGCCGACCCATCATCACTTCCATTGTCTCACTGTGCTTCCCACATGCATATTGCATGAGCAAAACTCTCCTGGTTCAGAGAAAACCCTCAGACAAGCAGTATGTACTGTAGAGAAAAACTGTATGAAGAAAAGCAAGGATTTCGCCCTTCTATTGTTTTAATTTTAAAGGAATAAAAGGAATAAAGGAACATAAAAGGACAAAAATCATTACCCACACCATAGTTCTCTAACGGAGCAGAAGCTTCTGGCACTGCAAAAATATCTCAGAAATTATAGTTTAAGAAATAAAGCTCACTCATTAACTCATTTCCTAAGGGCAGTATTTTCTGCATATCTCCTTTTTTCCCAACATAACATTATATAACAACTTTATTACTGGTTTTATTTAAGACTTAGAAAGTAAAGCTCTGGACAGCAATGCAGTCACCATTAGCTAGTTTAATGGCAAACTGTTCCAAGAATTGTAATTGCATTTCATCCAATTTCCAAATTCACTGCTTTGTTATTGTCTGTATTTGAAGAATTAAAATTTTACAAATTCTTTTTCACAGTATTCATGTGGGAATGATTATGCAATATCCCTTATTTTTAAAATCTGGATTTTTTTTTTTTTTAAGTTTGAAAACCCATTCAGATATCTGAACCTTAATAATGTATTACTGAATAGCTCTAAGGTCTCTACAGTGAACACAATGGTTCAAAACATTAGAAGAAAAAATTTAGTAATTTAAAAATAGATGCTGTAAATAGCACTTCTATTAAAAAAAATATAGTTCATCTGTCTATACAAGACTTCTAAGGTAGTTAAAGAATATCACAAACTACTATAAATCTCAGAGTTTTGTATATTAAGATGTTATATTGCAATTCTCAAAAATGTCATGTTAAAAAGAGGGGAATAAATAGTTGGGGATTTTGTTACAAAGCACCAGCAAGTTTTACATTATATACACAACTGGATAGCTGCAATGTTTATAGAAAGGTAGTCATTTAAACCTCCACGGAAAATTCTTAAGTCTTTGTTGCTGACAGTTCAGAAGACAAGGAGAAATAGGCTTTTCCCAGAATTTGCTGTTTTAAGAAAGCAAGACATTCCATTTTTGCTAAACCACTGTCTGAGTTTGTTTACAAATGTTTACGATTACCAACAGAAAACATGCAACAAAAGGTGGGGATGATTACAGAAAGAGCCAGAAAATTAATTCAGAAATGGTCTTCTCAGCCAGGTAGCATAAGTTTCTGTTTCTGATTTCACACTCCCTAAAGAACCATTTATTTTTCCAAAGAAAAAACAACACTGGGTTTAGGGATATACTCCCAACACTGAAAAATGAAAAAAATTACTTGCCTAGGGTTCCACTAAATTGCAAAAAGTTCAATAATTTGTACTCTCCCAAGGACTTCACCTCTTTTTATCTTTAACTGTACACGTTCCTGCACAGAGTACAATTACCTGTCAGCTTCTCCTGCTCAGCTGGAGGCAGTTACTGCTTCCCAGGAGTAGCTCCCCTTGTACTTAAACGTGTAATTGTTACAATTCCAGCCTGACACTACCCAGTGCCCACCACCTCCTCTGTGTCCCAGAGCACTTCCACTCGGCCTGTGCACTCCAACAGGCTCCCGAAACCCGCGCCAGGTATCTGCAGAGTGTGCTGCCGGGAGAAAGGCCCCAGCATCACCCCACAGGTACTCGGGGTCACCTCTGACAGCCAAGGACAGGGGCAGGGGGGGTGACACAGAGAAGCTCACACCCAGCTCCAGCTCCCCTGGCACTCCCTTGCCCACCCCCTCAACCCACCGTCCCTTCCCTTCCTCCTCCCCCCCGACCCACTCCTGCTCTTGGCTTTCTGAAGGTTATCTGAACAGGCGGATCATCATCTAGAGACTTTTTTCCCAAATAATCAGTATTTTTAAGCTGCAGATTATCTGCAGTGCAGCTTATATGCAGGGAGACTGCTGTTGTTTAAAATCCCTTTTTCAATAAGATGCATTAGTAAACAAATGTATACTCACACGAGAAAATTATGATTATTCTTATTTTAGACATAAACAGTATGTTATCAAATATAGTTTCATTTAAACCTTACTAATGCTGAATGATTGGGAAAAAAATATCTTTTTTTTTAGCATAAGAGATTTACATCCTTATAAAACTATTTTGCTTTAAATTTCAGGCCTGGCAGAGAATAAACTTCTATTCTGCTCGGTTGCAAAAGGTATCCACTTACCATTTCTTCTTCTGGGTACAATAATTTCAAGACAAAATTAGGTTTACACTAAGAACAAGGCTCAAATTACTTTAAAAAACAAGAAAAAGGACATATTTCACAGCTTCATGCAATCTTTTTTCCTATGAGTTAACTTTCTTCTTAAGCTGGTTTCTTACTAAACAAGACACCGACATTTTGCATCTCTTCTTTGTGTACGTAAGAACTTGACGGAACTGGGTACACTTACAAAATGCCGCCTTTCCTTAGTGACATTTCTTTAAAGTGATATTTTTTCATGGCATGCTCTTAAAAAGCAATCATATAATCTAGAAAATATGCCATATTTGCAAACTCTTTTGCTCCACTTGCTTCATGGAAAGGAAAAGAGCCCTATTTTCCACAAACGGCTGTGGTTTCCATGTCACTGAAGGGCACATAGCTTGGCTGTACACCCAACCCGCTGAGTCATCAGAAACTGGACTTGGCTGCAGAATGCCATTTTTTGTTAGAGCCACATCTGATTGACACAGACCAACAATCTTGGGTAGAGGGCTCATGCTAATCAGCCACATACACAAACAAGAGCACCCAACCCACACAAGTTTATCCAATTTGCATGGCCCAGAAAATAGCTTTTCATACCCAGAATGTTGATTTTTAGGACTACCATTTCTTCTCTCTTTTTTTTTACTTCTCCGGTGGTTCAAGAGCCATATTTGTGTCCCTGCCATGAAACACCAAGGAAGCTTTCATTTAAACCCATCTACTTTTAATACCTAGACTCTAGCACCATTTGCTCTCCAGAGCAGGTAAGACACCAGCAACCTTTGTCCACTCTGAAGCAGATGACCCTAATTCTGCCAGAAGAGCAGAAGGTCTGTGGCATCTCATTAGGAACACATATATGCCCAAAGTTACCTAAAACTGTACAGCAAATTACCTGTTGTTCATTTCCTAAACTTCTCTGTATTTAAATAATAGTGAAAGCATCAATGTGTCAGCTGAAAGGTTAATGCTGCTTCAAAAGGAAGAGCATTTGTTACTCTGAGAGGGATCAGCAAAAGCAGCTCTTTGCTACTGTTTTATTTAGAAAATGTTATCTCCTAAATCAAGATTGTGCACTCATGTTTTAATTCAGAAAGTGGAAAAAAAAAATTAGGTGATCTTGAATAGAAAGAGGAGATACATATCACCATGCACATTAAGAAGTTAGAGATTTTTTTCAGTACAATAAGTTAAGGGAGTCTGCAGAGCTTCTCCAGTATTTTATAATGACTGTGGATGTGGGTAAGAGGTATCCGCCCTTACAGCTACCAAAAAATCTTTCAAACAGTGTTCATTTTCCCAAGGAAGGGTATCAGTAAACTGACTGTCATGAAGGGATGGCTTGCACAGAAGCAATGAAGCAGTCTGAGCCAAAAAGTTTAACTGAACTCTCAGCTTTAGTTAAACTATGTCAGAAATAAATGGGAATAAACAAACAGATTAGGAAAATAAGGCAGAAGAAAGTAATAGGCGTCATTAACATAATCTTCACTGTGAGGAATGGGGCAAATGTAAACTGAAAGGGGCTCCGTGTGTAACAGAGACTATAAAAGGAAGACTGTTTGGTACTAAATCTGTTTTGTGTAGCCTTCTGAAGAAAAAAAAACCAAAAAACAAAAAACACACTAGCCATCCAAAAACTTTACACCTGGCCCTTGAACAGGTTTGGTCCAAAGAAGAGAAAGAGAGAAAACCCATAAACCTCTGCTAGAGCTTGGAAACTGGGGCCTTTTGAGTTGCTAACTTTGCAGGAAAAGCGAACAATGCTAGAAAGATCAGAGCAAACACCGTTTCCCTGCCAGACTCTCAGCAATGGCCATGCTGCGCCTCAGGAACTCAACCTTTGCCGTGGGATAAGAGATCACTGTGGCAGCACAGTCGCCTCCTTTCACAGCTTGAGCCCAGGAACCACAAGGGCCCTGCAAAGGGGGAAACCTCAAACTGGCAGTGTCTAATTTGGTTTTGTTTATGTTCCTATGTTCCCTATTGATCTGCATAGGGCTTAGAATCAACAGCAAAAACCAGCAACCTCCCGTGTACAAACTGCAGAGGCAAAATAACCCCAGAGTAATGCTTCCTGCACCAAACTGGAAGAGACAACCAGATCCAGCACCTGGCAGTTGGGACGTGGCCCCAAAGTCCAGTTGGTACAAGGCTCTGCACAGAGACTGGGGTGTGTTTCAGTTTAGCTTGGTGCTGCAGGCTGGGCTTTCTGTCAGACACAGCAGAGGGTCTTTCAGTCTCTGGAATAAAGGGAACAGGCAGTGTGCATGGAGGTAGGACATAAACCTCATAACGAGGTGAAACAGGTTCTCAGTAGAACAGATGTAACGGGGAGGAGAAAGAGCAGAAGAAAAACAACTGTGAAAATAATCCTTTGGGAACAGTTTAACCCTTAAGTGACTATTACCAGAATCTCTAATTAACAGATACACTAACTCCAAAACAAGACATGGGTGTCTATCCTCTAACAAGGACAGAGACTGAATAGCTTGGACATGCCACATTAAAAATACTTGACAGGCACTGAAACGTGCCCCACTAGAAAAGCCTTCACAAGCTTCTCAGGAAACTACAAAGTACACAGCATCTGCATAGCAATACACAGTCCTCTCTCACCACAAATTAACATAATTTCATTTTTTCTACGCATCTTAGACCCTTAATGGCTCTCCATAAATTCCAATACAGAAGGCACAGCACATACTGCTGTTATAAAAGCCCCTTTGCATTCGCTTAAAAGGGACACAAATCAATTAAGAAAGGCAAACCAAAAGATACTGCTTGTCGATTTTCCACAAGATACTTGTGGGACTACCCCAAGTGACCAGGCAGCATGTCCACCAAAAAACACACGATGCATGCAGTGCAAGCAGGGCCAGCATGTACCTATGCAGCAAGGTATGACCATCATTTACCGGGTGAATGCCCAGTATTTGCACGTGAACCAGGATACTTCCCAAAATGGAATAATGAATGGACTTTAGCCCCTCCAGAAAAGAGAGCAACGAAATACTTGAACAATTTAACTAGTCCATGGCTTGCTGCCTGTGGGTGTCCAAGATCCATGAAAGCAGCTGAAAGACAGCATGACCTATAATGGACACACTATCCTGCAGCCCTGCTCCGGGTCCAGGCTCAGCACTAGCCTGAGCTGTACAGAGAGCTTCTGAAAGAAGATCTCCTCCCCTAGTTCCAAGCTGTACATTCAGGATGCAGAGGCACTGATTTATAGTACTATAATCTTTCCTATTTGTTTTTTCTTCCAATAAAGTTTTTTTCTCAATGCTAACAGCAATTTTTGTTGTGGTAATGTAGGATAGCATGCACAGTGCATTGGTTGGCATGAGCAATTCCCATCCTTTCAGCACCACCAGGAAGGAGTGCCATGGTTAAACAGCCAGGAGACATCTCTGTCAGCAGATGGAAAAACCTACCACACACAACTGCTCTCCAATAAAAGATCAGGGTAGCTATCAAAGAGGGACTGCACCACTTCATTGCAGTGACAAACTTTTTCATGACTAATGTTTCATCCATACCTTCAAAAGATACTCTCAAATAATGAATTTTATTGTACTACAAACTACTTGCCTTGTTCATTCCTAGAAGGTAGGAGTGAAAGGAAATAGACTGATGCACCAAAGACTTGGAATTACATTCCTAGTTCAAAAGAGCATTTATACGTTGATAACAACTTCTGTAACAGCAAGAAAACTACAAACAGCAGGAGGCTGGGAAGACAGATAATTCCGGTGACAGACTGCACAGTAAACAAATAAAAATTAAGCAGATATATCTTTCATGTTTCTTTAAACCGAAGATTCATCTTTTCTTGTTTTCACCTCTATGAAGGATTAATCATAACAGAAATTGTATGCAGTTATTGAAGTAAGGAAATAATAACAGTGAGAGGACATACAAGAGGAATGAAGCTCATAAGCATTTTAAGAGAGCTTTAAAAATTCTATGAGAAATAAGTACTGGTTGGTAATATATGGTTTCACTTCAGAGATTCAAATATTGGTATTAAAAGCAAGAAAGCAGAGGAAGTATGTCATATAACATGCAATATTTTTCTTGGAATAGTCAGTAATACATAGCAAGTTGCATAAGCCTCATCAAAACTTCCTAAGGTATCTTCCTTACCTGGGGAAGAGAACATTGTAGAAGAAGCATTTAGTTGTTTCAGTTTTTTAGTTTGGTTCAAGCTCAGTCACCAATTTAAAAAAAGCACTTTTCTGTACAACCGTTGTCTAGGTGATGTTTCTCTGAGACCTAATCTGCTAACTTTGTGGACAAAAACAAGCTTTTACTACTGTTAGCTCTGTAAAACCAATATAACCATGGCTGAGCAAGCTGGAATTTTTATTACTGGCAATGAAGTAAGATTCAGACAGAAAACAGCTTGATTGTCAAACCCAAATGTGCAAGTTAGAAATATTGGCTGCCAGAAAAATCACCTTTTGACTTGTAAACTAAGCAAACTTTTATCAGAAAGAGATTGAGAAAGAACAAGTGCAGAACCTCCTGCTGTCATTTTTACAGTTACTTCTGGAAACAATTCTACCGTAGGATAACAACCTCTGCCCTCTTCCCTTTCTGCCAGCCTGCGTATGCCACTCACACGTGCAGCTGGAGGAGCAAGCTAGAGAGTGCTACAGAGCTCCAAGTATCCCTGAGGTATGTCCAAATCGTGCAGGAACACTCAAAGAGATAAGAGACATAGAAGAAAAGGTATGCAGCTCCTGGGTGGTTGGAGCTCTGCCCTACTACACTCTGGGCTCTGCCACTGCCCCACTGACAAATTTTCCCATCTTCACAACACCAAAAAGTAAAAGCCTAGACAACCCCCTAATGGACTTGCTGACCTCCTGTAAGATTCCTGCACGCTGAACTCCCCAACCCTCAGGATTTAGTCTGCTCCTGGCAGGAACTGGAATCCTTATTGCACTGCTGGGGACCCGCTATCCCACTTTGTCTGCAATTCCATCCTCTGCCACAGCCACTGAGTTCTCGCTCAGGCTACACTGAACAAAAAGGGCAGCTCTGGGCTCCTTCCTCATCTTATTAAAGGCTTGATCTCCTCAGCTTTTTGTGAGGGGATCTGCACAGCAGGATGCAGAGTGGTGATTGCCAAAGCCAGCTCTGACTTGAGCAAAACTTCCAGGTTTGCTGAAGGACTGGAAACACTATCACTGTATCACCACACTACTCTGCACACCAGTCCTGATGCTTACACGGCTCTCCTCCTGCTGCTGCCCTGGTTGGTCTGGTCATTCAAAACCAATTCATGTTCTTCAGGGTATTATTACTCTACCTCTGCCCTTTAGATACACCGGGAGATTGCTTTACTGGTTCAGATGAGGAAGAATCAAATTGACAAAAGTGAATCCCATGAAACATCCTCTTCACCTGGATTTAAGACGACAGTATCTCCTCCCTCCCTGAAAACAATAAAAACATTGCCACTTGGCCCATATTAAAACTTCCTTCTGCATCCCAGGAAACAGTTATTTAATCTCTGTGCAGTATCAGATTGAGCCAACTCATGTAGTTTAACATGAGTTACACTACAATCTTTTACATATCTGATTTAATCCCAATTTAGTAATTTAAAACCTAAATAAATAACATTTTTCCTCGGGCATTGGGCCATTCTAAGGTCAGCATTCTGCTACAGAAGGAGCTGCCAGCCCCCTTGCCCATCCTTTGGGGACTCCTTTTACAGAACACATGTTGACATTGCCCATTCAGGCAGGAAAGAAAAAATGGTTATGAGAAGCTGAAGTCTCCACTTGGACCATATTGCTTGAGACCATGTTTTTGGGTATCTTACTATCAAGACCTATTTCAGGTGACTCCAGCACCTCACTTAGGACCCAAGATTTTATCAAAGAAGCCCTTAGTTTTTAAATTTTTAACTATTTTTTTTTCTAACTGCTAGACCTACCATCTCAGGTATTGAGGCTACCCTGGGACTCAGCTGTACCAGGCCCCCCAACCCACATTCACTGGCCAGCAGAGCCCCCAAAGGGAAGGGCAGAGGCAGGGAGGAAGGAAGCACAGTAGGCTGTTCCAGCCAACATCAAACGAGAGCACTGGGAATGCTGTGGTTAACTGGTCCCCTGGTTTTGTTTCTGAATATTCCATGCAAATATATAGATATGTGCAATACACTCTTTTGATATAATAAGATTGATTTTTTCCTGAAGTTTATAACTTGTTTGATAGCTTTAGTGTTTTCTTTTTTTACTGTAAATATCTGGGACACTGGATACCAGTGCTATCATTAATTATGCCAGCAGACAAACAAGTAATCTATTTCTGAACTAAATTACTTCTAATTGCACATGCAACTCTTTCACTCTACTTAAGAATAAAGGAGTTTATGCCTTCTTAAAAAGTGCATGTCATTACAGAGAGTGGATTGACAGAGAGTTCATTTCCTGACATCATCATCATCACTATTTTTATTTTATTTTTACATTTGTACTGTGTAAGCACTGAAGTGTACAACAGCCTTATAAACAGACAAGAAAGTATGTCACTATCCCAGTGAGTTTACATTCCAAGATGGGATTTCTTGTTAGCGCTAATTCTTTCCACTTTCTCGGACTGATTACCAAAAACAATCACAAAGTCCTGTACAAATTATGTGTGCTGCCGCCTGCTAACACAAATAAGATGTATCATTACTTGTTTTTCTTCCTAAATCCACGTTCCACAACGCAGCATGACCCTCTCCTCTCTGCCCTCCTCAGCAATACCCTTGGAACACAAGTTAACCAACTGAGCTGAACACCCTGAACTCACAAGCACAGCCAGTCATTCCTGGACATTAGCATAGACATCTGAAATCATCAAGCCATTGGAATAAGAAATAGTTTTCAAATATTTTTTTTATATATTTCCCTTTTGTTTTTTTCAAATATAACATTGATTAAGCCTTTGAGAAACTCATTGCTTCAGCAAAATTGGGCATCATTTGCATCCAGGGGAAAAAAACCCAAAACACAGAAAAGTAACTAACCACAGCTCCAGTCAAAGAAAAAAAAAGCTCCTATAATTTAGACAAAGCTAAACGAGAATTTTTAACATAAAACCCATGTGTAGTCCTTGCTCCACAGTTCTTTATCTGTCATAAAGCAGACAAGCAACACAACGGCCTTGACTGACCATTATACATCATTTAAAGTTAACATTTTTCTATTTGACCATCTTATCTCCCTTTATCTTCCTGCCTGAGCAAGGAGACCCACAAGTCATTAAGTAAAATACCATTATAGATCCCAAAAGCCTTTGCCAAGGCACAACGTGATCCGTCTCAAGGATTTTTAAAAGGGGAATCTGGTGGTTTTAAAACGATGGTTGAAATACTGAAGGCCTTTCCCAGACAACTCTGTTTATCTGTGTTAGATTTTCTGTTGCTGTCTAAGTTTCTTTTGGGTAATTTCTAATTCTATGATATCTTTACTTGGAAAGGAGTTATAAAGTTTAGAAATACCCACTTATTAGCCCTAGAAAGCTGCTTTTTTTACTAAGAGCAGCTAGAATAAAGCAATTGCTTTCTCTAAAAAGAGAAGTATTTTCAAAAAGTGAGGAAGTGCAAACCCAAAGATGCACTCCCAAGTGTGAATCAGCATCACATCAGTGATGTGAAAACAGTCTGGGGACTTCTGATCCCAGGGCATATGAGGATGGTGTGTACCACAGACACTGAGCTTGCTTAGTTTCTGGTTGAAGGGTGTCTACCCTGCAAATGCCAGCAAATGCACAATCTATGGACCAACATTGTCATGAGCTTCAAAAATGTCATAGCCTCATGTTTCTAAGGGGGAAGACATTTTGGAAGGATGCTATTAAAAAAAGGCAAATAAAATTTAAAGAACAGAAAATAAAACATACACATTAACTAGATTTTAGGTTTATTTTCCATGGACTGAACTGGAAAATGACAAAGTGTAAAAGAAATGACTGCTGAGGTTCAAGAGAGCTTCCCCACAACACACAGGGCTCACTCCACTGTGCTCTACCATGCATGCAGGCTGCTTGTCGCCCCAAGAGACCTCAGTGGACTAAAACCAGCATGGATTACCCTCTGGCTTTTGATCATGATATATCAGACAGGTAAAGAGCAGCCAAAAGCAGCTAAAAACATAACAGCTCTGAGAAAACCAGCCTTTCCATTAACACTATAGGCTTCGTGCATCAGCCTGGCTCCAGGATGTGGGTCCAGAGACAGGAGCAAGAGGTTTCAACTCAGAGTCCAGCACATTGCTCTGGTTTACTTGCATAATACCACTTAAACAAAGTATTGCCCCAACTTCAATGCAATTAAGGTGAATGTCAAGTCTCAGTCTATTCACACTATCAAGAAGCCAAAGAGGAACAGTCTGTGGCCCAAAACCAGGCTGCAGAGTAGGGAGCTCCTGGAAGCAGCTCCATAAGCAGGGCAGAGCACTCCTGCACCACTTTTCAGTCATATCTGTGATGGCCACCAACTCTGCAAGTCCAAGAAAGAATGGGCAGCCCTGAAGGATACTGAAACACATAGAACAGTTAATTATGTTAGAGAAACAATGAACATGATCCTATGAAAAAAATGGGAATGATGGCAGTTGTTGAAAGCACATCTGGAGGAAAAGCAACAATTTCTTCCACTCGGTCCTTGTCAAAGAGAAAGCTGTCACAAAACCAGCTTGAGCTTCAATACTTCAGAAAGCCATTTTAAAATCCTATTAAGGAGAAAAATCCATTTCCATTTCAGATCAAACTTCAGTTTAATCACAACTACTCGTGTAGATATTCCCTTTACAGAGCAAGTATCTGAACAGAAATGATTACAAAAATAGATGAAAAATGTCTAATTTTTATCATGAAATTTTGTCAGCACCAGCTGAATCATAAAAGACTAGGAGTCCACGCTTAATGTCATTTTTGACAGTCTCTATTCATAGTTAAATAACTAAAATTCATATCCACAAACTACAATCAAGCAATCAACTGATTATTTATGTTTTGTGCTATGAAAAGCAAAACTGTTTTTCCCTACAATGTTACTTCTTTCTGTTAAGCAACACAAAAACCAACCTAGCATTTAAAATGTCAGTATGGAAAACATTTTAAGCAAAGAACAGCATTGCAGTTTTGAAAGTTGATGAAAAATCATTTTTTGAGCACAGCAGATTAGAAAGAAGTTTACTGCATTTTAGCTGAAGTTAAGAGAAAAAAATATTGGTTTGTTTATTTGTGTTTGTGTACACATCTATGAAAATACTTCTCTAATATCAGATTGATTTATAAAAATGGCCTTTTAAGGGCTATTGACCTTGGTGCAAATGATTAAGAGTACACTGTGTGTACTAAATAAAGATTTTCAGGGAGACATCTGTTTACTAGCTATGCCTCTTTGGAAGCAAGGTTCTATAATTTCTAGGATAGTGTCATATGCCAGTGGGTGGGAAGAAGCTAGACCTTCCTCAAAAGACCTTCACCCAACAAAAGTACCACATTAAAAAAAGCACAGAGAGGACTTGCTAGGAGTTTTATCAGTGAGAGGACATGACACCAAAAAATTATAGATGCATGCATTTATGAGCATCAGAAACATGAAAATGGCAGTCAGAAGTAGATCACAGTGGCAAAAGGAAGAAAAGGGGCTGCAGGAAGAAACGTCTGCAATGTGTGACTGAACAAGTTAAAGAAAAACTACAGACCACCAGGGATGACAAAGTAAGAAGGTTAAGCAGAAATAGGCAGTAAAATCAGGGTTCTGCTGCAGAAGCAGCTGTGGTGGGACATTTCTATCACAAATTGCCACAATTTGGCATTACAATCAAATTGTCACCAAATCACACCTGGCAATTCAGTATCTGCCATACTTACTGCATGCATTGCATGTATTGTTATATGTATTTGTCTCATATTCAAACATAAATCTGGAATAGTTTCATGAGGTAATTCTTAACATTAAATCAGTTCTAAACAAGGCAATTAACTAACTGAAACTTCAACTTTTCCTTAATAACCTGAAGCTGCAGAATGCAGAGCCACATACTTAGAGCCTGTTCTGAAGAGCAGCAAAAGGCACACAAACAGCAATAGAGGACAAAGGCCATTAACAATCATTTATTTATCCTAATTCAAGGACTGTTCCCCTCTGCTTGTTCTACTGCCTGGTCTAGCCTACAAAGTCCTGCTGGTAAAAAATGCATTTTTTCCCAAAGGTTTGCAAATACCCACATTATGATTTCATACCTCGACCAAACTATTTCCTGTTAAATCCATCTGTCCAAAGAGGAAAAATTCCAAAAAAGCACCAGTGTGGTGGCAGCATTCAGAGTGCAAGCATGGTTCCTAGTAGTGAGGAGCTCTCACTACTACCAATTCTTGCTGCAAAGGCATCGTAAAAGCAGGCAAGTGGCTCATAGACATCTACTGCCAGAAATTATCACAGTCCAAAGGCTCCACGAGGAGGAAGGGGGCTCCACGTGCTGAATATACCAGGCTCTTGCTTTGCTTCCATTTCACTTGCAGAATCCTGAAGTCCCAGCACACGTATAACACAAGTTTCCTGGGAAACTTTCTTATTGCAAATGGAGCTAACATTAGCAAAACTGGTTTTGCTGGTGCACTTTATACCAGTTCCTCAAATGAAACAAGCTATTCTAACAAAAGCATGTTTTCCCTTATCCACTATCACTATATCCATAACAGAGATTTTTCCAGTATAAAACATTATTAAAAATCCTAATTCCTCACTGATACTTCTAGGCTAGGTAACATCCCTCATACAGTCCTGGCCTTGACAGTATTAAGACTTTGCCTAAATCAGAAATGTGTCCTAAGTACAGTTCAACAAGTCAAGAAATACAGGAAAGCTTTCTCTTGTGGAAAAAGCCATACCATTGTATTTGTACTCTCAAATGGCATAAACTACACTGCCACAAGCACAGTTGTATCAGTATTGCTGCAATTAAAGCCAGGCTTTACCCTAGTTATGTCAGTAAGAAATCACCAACATGAAGAACAGACCACTGTAATGTTGACATCCGAGGTGAGATGAGATGCCTCATCACCTAAGACCCTACACACTTGTTTCTGTAACATATGATGGGTCCTTTCAGGGTCAAGGGCAGCAGAGGTTTGCAAATGTCTTTGCAACACTATTCACTCTTTCTCCAAGGACAAGCTGAAGAAACCCAGCTAGCTGAACTGCAGCCTCCACTGCCTTCAGCAGGTGTTTTAGAAGCGCACAGACTAAATTTTCTATACTATCAGGAGAGAAAGGGAGGAAGGATAAAGCACAAGAATAAAGTAGATCAGTTATTTTATAAAGAAACAGACATCAATGAAAAGAATTGCATATGTATGATGATTTAAAAAAAACTGTGAAAAAATACAGTAGATCTTCAATCAGCATCACACAGGAGCTGCAATCCAGTGACTGTTTTTAAGTGCTTATGCTTCTTAACTCTCTAAAAATAGAAAAATCTATGAAGCTCCTCAACATGCTGGGACAGCCAGGGGCTTTCTTTAAACACTCTGTTAAATAGCACTCTCTCTTACCACATGAGCTCTTAATTTCTTGGTTCAGAAAAGCACACAGCACTTTCCTACAGTGAGTGCATAGTTGGGTATTTCCAGAGCCTGCTTCTTCACACAAAATCTTTGAAAGATGTCTGTTAACTAAACTTGGCTTAATTAAGTTGACAATTTCACAGCTACTTTGAACAGCTCATTAACTGCAGGCTACAGCTTCTTTGCAGCCAAAGCTCCACAATACATCATACAGTGAACCTGCTGACAGGAGGGTACAACTTCCAACTCATGTTTCAAGAGATCAGATTTATTACTGCAGTCCTGCTTCTTCTAAAACCAGTTCAAGCCTCCTTTAACAGATACTGAAAATACTTAGATTTGTAGTACAGAGGTACACAGCGCTGCAGATACAACTCTGCAAAGCCAACGCTGTCTTACATGGCCTGCCAGGATGATAGTGGTATTGGGGTGAGGACAAGTGGCTGTGGCTGAGCTGCCACAGTTGAGGGTTTACTAAGTCAGGGGGTTGTATTCTATTTAAATTAATCACAAGCTAATTGGCAAACATCCCATACATACATATATAGCCTCTGGACAGTCTGCTTATTTCTGTTCTAGGACAAAAGTATCTGTAGTAACCAAGTCAGAGCGATCAATTAATCTGCATTTAAGAACTTGTGTTTAAACAAATCATTACCACTGGCCTCAGATCATTCCTCAATACAGAGGTCAAGGTTTCCCAAACCTAACTCAGATTCTTAAGGGTCTGAAGACCTCTTGCAACACCCAGCAAAAGCAGAGAGGCAGTGCTGTTAGCGACAATCCCCTTACCCTGGCAATCCTCTGTCATGCTTTTTTCTCTACATGAATTGTTTTACTAGTTTATATTAAAAAGCATTAAATTACGTTAGGAAGGGCTAAAGGGCCATCCTTTAGAAGAAGCTCCTAGAAATTCTACCTGCTGGCTTGGAACCTCCTGATGTTGGGAAAGATGATGAAAGAAATGCCAAGCCTTTCACCCACACCCATCTCTCTGCAAAATGGAGAGAAAAAAAAAAAGAAAAAAAAAAACAACAAGGCACTCTACAGGTCCTTGTACCTCTTACAAAGTGGCAGGAAGCTAATAGTAGTCAAGCATTTAAAGACTCCCAGGTAATTTTTCACATGAGTATTTACTGAGTGTATTGTTACAGGTGTAAGAGGAAACTAGATCCCAAAGTAGTCAAAGTGATTGGCTGCAGCCAGGGAAGTGCTGCTCTGCTTTCAGGTTTGCTCAACACAACACACTTCCTTGGTACCTTTGTCCTGAAATGGAATAGCCCTGGCACAGCAAATCCTAACAAGTGGATACAACTGGGTACTTCTCTGATCAGTCAGCTGGAATGCCAGTCAGCTGGGGAAAAAATGTAAGGGACCATTGACCAAAAGGATCAGGTTTCCTGATGGGGGATGGTAGTTCTTTGCAGGTCATCCGTGGAGAAAGGGCAAGAGACCACACGGCCTCATTGCTAAACACACTTTAGAAAACAACCGGCTGAGGGAGATAATGTCCTTGTTCCAACTGATGATGGAAGAATTTATGAGGCTTCTCAACTTTTTGGGACAAATCACTCTTCCATAACTAGGTAAAGATCCCTGTGGAGACAACTGAGACTTCCACAACTAAACTATATCTCACAGTGGCCTCTGAGTCAAGTGCTGGACCCACCACTTGAAACTCTACACTGGCCTCTGGTCTTGATTTAATTTAGGAGGCAATAACAGTGCAATGCAACATATCAGGGAGGCACCTCTTCACCAGCCTAACTCCTGTGCAAAGAATAAAGGGTTGCAAATCACAGCTACCTCTTAGATTCGCAGCCTGTGCTTCATAGAACAGCTCCAAAGCTCACAGAAAAAATGTAGGCAAAGATTGTCATTCTCTGAATCTGCACCAGGTCTATTTCACTTCCACAATCCTTAAAATTCTCTGGTTTGCTTATACTCTGTATAACAACAAAGCAAGGTTACCCCACAAAGCAAAAAATACCCCATTATCAGTGTCCCACAGCCTTAACAGAGCACAGCAGAAGAGAGTTTATATCGCCCAAAGAGCACAAGAGAGCCTTGTAAGAGCTCTCAGCAACCAGAACAGCCAAGATAAAGTTAGGAGAAAACTCCAGAGCTATGTAACCTCCAAAAAGAAGTCCTTTTTAGTTTAATTGGCAAAATAAGAGATGGTAATTTCAGCTCACTTTTTTTTGACAGTCGAGCTATGAATCTCACTGTAAGTAATTCATAAGAGAGCTCAGATTTTTAGAAAATGCGAACTTCAGTCACACTTCTCTGAAAATTTGGTGCTTGGCAATTTTCCCATGGTCAGTCACACTTTGACTGGGGGCTAAGTCTGAGGATCTGACAGGCCACTAGAATTCCCATATCTCCCGCCAACCTCTGCCCCACCAACTCCCTCTGCCCCACTCCCACTCTGAGGCTTTGCAGTGATACAAAAAAAAAAGAAAAAAACACCTTCCAGCTGTTATAACATACAAACAGTGACAACAGAGTTATGTTTTTCAGTAAAATATCGAAAGCTGATACATCAATATTTAGCTCTAGGAATCAACAGTATACAGTGCCCAACAGAATTTCTCTTTTTTTATTATTTGCTACCAAACCAGCAGGTTGACACTACTGCCTGTCCTTCGGGGACAAACACTATCTCTGCCCTTCTCACCAAAGCCAGGGGGGAGAGGAATAGCTCAGCTTCCTCACTGAGAAGCTTCATTAGTTCAATGAGTTTTCATTATTATGAACAAGGATCATAAAAGCTAAATCTGTCTTATCTCCAAGAAGTTGGTTCTTGCTACTAGGTACCACTGCCAGAGGCAGATGCTTTTGGAGAAAACTTGGTTCCCAACAGCTACTGCTCTAATGCATTCATTTTAAAGAACTGTAACATGCAATAATATTTCAGAAAACACAAATCCCTCCTAAAAAGTAGGCAGCTGCCCCAAAGTAAAATATTCCGTACTTTGGAAAAGGTAAAATGTGAGATTATTCACTGAAGGAAAAAGTGTCATTGGTAGGCTTAGGGCTGTGACTGACAGCACTACCACAGAATTCAACCTCACTCTCTCATGACAGATCTCGGCTCCATGGCATTACACAGCAAGGAACAAGACCACCATTTCCAGAACTGAGGACATATGATAACATAACTAATTGACAGTGTAAGCAGAACAGCTGTTTCATCTGAAATTCTGCAAAAAGCTGATCCCTTCCAGCCAAAGACAAAAAACCACAAACAAACAAACAAACAACCCCAAATACTAAGTAAATTAAAAGTTCCAGCAGAAGCAACAGAAGCATGAAGCAGTGCCTGAGTTCACAGGACTTACTCTTCCTTTTGTTAACAAAGCAAAATTTGTTTGGGTTTGCAAAACCCCTTTTGCCTGGCTATGAAGCATTTCATTCCCCTAAAATATCAATTTTACCCTCAGCTGTTTTTCATCTGCTTTATGTATGAAAGAAACTAGTTTCTCTGGTCATGAAGTCCTCTTCAAAATGCAAACCCATATTTAGTTACAATTCATGTCTCCTGCTTTTTTTAAAAAACTTTCATAGGTTGTTCTTGGTCCCTGCAACAGTATCTGCAGAAACAAATACATCAGCCATTCACACTGGTGGTGTTTCAGCGATAAGTATGTGCTAACACTGGTTTGGAAATTAATTCTCCATTCACAAATTCTACTCAAGAGTACAATTTTTTTACTGCATTTGACAACTTAGCAACTAAGTTTTAAGGACATAAAACTAAAATATTGGTATCAGATTACGTGCCAGAATGGTGAAAAATGAGAAGTAAATCAGTATGTTCAGACTGAAGCCAGAAGAGGAACATGAAGAACTCTTCTCATTTTTGTACCTTTAAATAGATGCCTTGCATCTTAGTCCAAAGCACACTCTGCTGACGGCTGTCAGAGACAGAGCACTGCATACATGGACACGGTTTGATCTGAGTGCAGCTCTTATGTTCCTGGGTACACGATGGCCCTGATCCCTCATGACACATAATTAAGATCAAGCATTCAAGTGGAAATAGTAAGTTGGCCAAGGAGCCACACACGCTAACCAGGGGAAGTTTGGATCTTCTGATTTCAGTTCACTATCTCTGGCCTTGGCTACACTGTTGCATCACTGCTTACAGAAGGATCCTAAGATGCAAGTCAAGAACTACAAAGGTACAAATAAGTAGGGAAAAAAATTCCTTTTGAATGCTTAGAAATTCAAAGTTATTCTACCTGAAGCACAGCAGCAACCCTTGAGCCCACAGATCTTAATGGGGTTTGAAGACTGTCATTTTGGTAAGAATTTGGCCCACCAAAAAATCTCTTCAGTATTTGAAAATAATACTTTGCTTTGGTTTGAAAAATAAAATGCAGATATCTTGCCATCCACATCCCATGCCATCCACACTTTAGAGTGTGGCAAAGCTCTGGATTCCAGTACTTGTACACTTACATTCTGATACTCATCCTGTGCCAAAATATTTATGTCTGAGTTACAGCTCATGGAAAAGTGCAATTTTTACCAGGCAGTTAAACTGTGTTTAAGGCACATCACTTCTGCTTCAAGTAACTGAAGTAATAGGGGTAGTTGTCCTCAACCATTTGTGGAATTTCTCACCAAACTTATAAAAAGTTATGGAGAAAAAAAGGGAAAAAGCAACTTAAAAATTAAAAGGAATGGCAGACAGTATTCCAAAAAGAATTCAGACCTGCAAACTAGTCATCTCAGCTCAACATTGATCTTGACCTACCTACCTATCACACAGATAATTTTGTATATTCAAACTTGGAATTAAAACCACTCTGGTAAAATAGAGTTCTGCACTTCAGTTCAGAAGAGACACAACTCTGATAACTCAGTGTGAATGAGGAACATCTACCTGACGATGCAAAAGGATAGATACTCCTGAGTACACAAAAGATTGTATTCAATGTGGATCAATGTAATTATGCATTAGCATAGTTTTTTTCAAACAAGATTCTTATTAAAAAAGGTTTACCCTGCTGATCACTTACTGAGGTTGTTTGTCTGATTAAATTTTATTAGAGATAACACAACCTCAAACTCAAAGACAGAACACGATAGTAAATGTGTAACTTTAAAAATACATCGTCTTTTAGTGGCAAGATGGGGCCTCATAAAGTTTCCACCGCATCCCAGCAGGGAGCTAAAGGTCACTGAAACTCAAAATGAAAAACAATGGGAAGTAGAGGATGTCATTCTTTCACATTTGCACAGTGATTCTGTGTTTTCTTTGTGTGGATTTACTTAGGAAACTGGGAAATCTAAAAAACAACGAAAAGATTTCAAAGTTAACATATTCCCCTTAACAAGATAGAAATCCATTCATGTCACAATGTAAAGTGTTTGATTTATAAAGGAAAATATCTCTTAACTTGAAAAAGGCATATAAAATATTTGAAGTTTCCTACGCAACTTTCAAATTAATGTGCAAATTAATTCTTCTTTTGCAAAAAAAAAAAAATTCTCATTTCCAGTAAAGAAACAGACACATCTTAAATCTGTTAAAAATATTATTTAGCAAACATTAATATACATCCTGATTTTTTAAAAAAAAATCCCTGAAATAGTATCAATTTAGTTCACTCAGAAATTAAAGATTTATCTGGTGAAAAACACATTTTTCTTTACACCAACAAAAAGATTTTATCCTAATTTCTAGGGATCTTGTGCTCAAAAATTGTCTATCATGTAATAGAGTGGCAGAACCAAAAGCCCCATTTCCTCCTACTTCAAGCAAAGACGAGAATCCTAATTCGAGTCCCCCTAATACTGGAATCAGAGTCTTTTTCATTAGCATTTTATTCCACAAACTGTTTTTATATCTTGAATATTCCTTTTTTATTCCGAGTTGTTTTGCTGTGCAAGGACATTAACTCTCTACTATGCAGACTAGCTTTGAACATTTAAAACACTATCAAACCCCATCTCAAATTACCATGTCAACTACATTCAAAATAGATACAGCAAAATTTTTGTCAACACATTTTCATGTCAAAAAGTAGGTTCTAGCCCTCTTCCTTTCTCCTGGAACAAAGCCATACATGTGGGAGCTGGCTTACAGAATGCTGAGCTTTTTACTTTATGCAGAGCGACAGAGTTACAGATTTTACAAGGAAGAAGAGAAAAGGGCCTGGAAGTTTGATTTGAGGCCAGGAGTACAAGCCATAGTAAAAGAGGACGGTCTGGAAGAATGCATGAATTAGAGACTCTGCTATTTAATTTCACAGCATGTGTAACAACATCATTTATTACATTTTGGCTTTAACATGGATATCAAGAAAGAACCTAAAAGGGGCTTGATGCTGAAATCTTTCAACTCAGCGTATTCTGTCATTCTATGATGTTTTTGCAAAGCAGAGGGCTTTAACATCACTTCCTTGATGCCTTTGAAATCCTACAAATAAAACTATTTAGTATGTCACACACATTAAAGCTATTCCATTTGTACCTTGCCATCCTGTGCCAATTTAAATTATGGTTAAATGAAGACACCTAATTATTTCACTCAAGGAACAGATAGCAATGTGTACAATGTCACAGGGCCAAGCAAATTCCTAGTGAAGCTCCACTGGATGAATAGGTCTGACACATAAAACACTGCAATTCACATGGAAAAACTGAGCTTTGGACATGAAATAACACCCTGTGTGCCATCTTGGCTAACAATGTTTTAATTCCATCCATGGCTGGTAAAGCAGTTTACAGTGTGGGCATATTACATCCATACACACCACCAAAACAGAACACAATGCTAAACTGTTCTCCTATGTGTGCAGGTGCTTCTGTGGCCCCCTGATAAAATGACACCTTACATAAAGCTTGTATTGAAACTATTTCACCTTGGGGCCACTCTGCTCATTATCGTATTTGCTTTAAGTTTCTTTCACTTTTTCCTGAGAGCTAATAAAAGCTTTAGCTGTCCGTATCTTGAAATATTCATTTCCTCTTTGAGGACTCATTTGAAAGTCAGTTGACATTCCAACTGCTCAAAAAGTGGAATATTTTCAGTGTATTGTTAGTATTGCTCAAGTAACCCAATTCTGGAGTCCTTTCTCAATGCGACAGCCAAGAGAGGTGAACAAACGTTCGTATAATAACTAAAACAAAACAGCAATTTATCACTGCTGGTAGTGGCGACTGCTGGATATAACAATTTCAATGGTTGTTAAAAATAATTCTCATTCAAATACCTCTCCCTTTCTTGACACGGACATTTATTTGAACATGAGGAACAAATACTAAAGCGTGCAAAATGGGAAGCAAAACAGTTTCCAAACAGTACTTTTTATAAATTTCAAATGAACTATGAACTTTTCTTAATGAGACATTCTTCATACTCATATAGATTATAAGCATCTTCTAATCTACAATTCATTGAACAAGAAGCATTTGCAAGCTGGTATAACCATTTCACACCTTTAATTTATATTTAAACTTAACATTTTGGATGTAAAATCTGAATTGCTAGCACCTTAAACAGCAAGGCAAAGCTGATAACTTGCATTAGAATTTCACACCACATGTAATATTGGGAATGGTACAAATAGAGACAGAACTAATTAGTATATCACCTCTCGTTATTCTGCCTGGCTTATAAGTACATTCTACAACTAGAAAATTTTTCACTCTGGATGTACTTACATTTCAATCTGAGCCATACAATTAAGAATACAAAGGGTACAACACAGTAAAAGAAATATCTAGAACTGCAGAAATAAAGGCTTGGTTTTAATACTTCCTCTATTGACCCATTCAGGGGGCAGAAAAGGAAAAGCTTGAAACTTAACTACCTAAAATGGCCAAGGAAGAGACACAAAGCAAGCTCAGACCAGCAGCAGTGAAGAACAATGAAAAGGGTAGAAAGAAGTCAGTCCTTCATGCCTGGCAGATGAATTTACAGCTGAAAGGAGTTTCGGTGAAGTTTTTACCAACAGTAAGTACTCAAAAAATTCAGGTTCTAACCGTCCTTATCTCAGTCACCCAAGGAATTGCCCTCAGATGCAGTGACACATTTTGCACGAGTTGGTTTGCATGATCAGGAGAGGTACCAGTAATAATGATTTAAAAATTGAAAACACAGCTTATGCTGTCTCAGTATTGTAGCCATCCATACACTGTGAGTGATTTAGAGGGGGTTTTTTCCAATTTACATAACAAACAACAAGAAATTTAAAAAAGATAAAAATTAGACTTAAAAATTAACCCAGTACACATGTTACTACACCACTTCGTATGGCAGAAAAATCACACTCCCATCCCCTGAAGAAAGAGTTCAAGCCTTGCAACAACAGCATAAAAAGTACCAGACTGAAAGTCTGGAGCCGTAAAGACTGAGAAAAGTTCATGTATCTCAGCGTGGGAAGGATCCTCTCAGTGGAAGCAAGGATCTCTGCACAGGAGAGCTGACGTCAGTGGAAGTGGGAGGGAAATGGTGATGGGAGGTTTGTCAGGGAAATGATTGAGGACAGTTTCAGTGGGAACAGGGAGGATTCAAGAGAGGGTGGATGGCCTCAGTGGAAGCATGGACAGAAAGTGTGGGAGTATCTAAGGGAGGGAGCGCTCATGTGTTCCAAGGGAAAGGAATTACCAGACAGGGAGGAAAAGAGCAGACAGCTTAATGGACTAAACAACGTGCTGTTAACTGCTGAAATGAGATCCACTTCAGCACTGCAGGTACCATATAGCACACAGCCTCTTATATGCAGAATTATGCAACCACTGGTTTGCAGTGACTGCAAAATTCACAGGCAATTTCACAAGGTTTGAATGCAGAAAACTTACTGGCTGTAGGGGCAGGGATTCAAACTGTCTGTCCTATATCAGCTGATAAATCAAAAGACTTTCACATTTAGTCCTTCTGGCTTAGGATTCATTTTAGTTTAAAATAAAGGAAGTTTGGATTTACTCTCTGATCCCCTTGCACCCAAACACAAATATTTCTGTATTAAATGTACACGACAGGGAGAGTTACACAAAAAAAAAAAAAAAAAAGGAAGGAAATCTTACGTATGGAAAAGAATGACAGAGCAAAATCAAGGTGCAATCTATGTACTACAGTGTATATTAATGCACTGTAGAAGAGTGACACACGCACAGGATGTTGGGATAGTAGATGATGATGAATACCCAAGACAATTTTAAATAAATGCCCATGAAGTACTTATGCCATTCAGCATTTACTCCACTTATGTTATAGATTAAACAATTATTATTCTAAAGGTGTTTAAGCAGGTTTCTGTAAAGCCAGGAACCCTTCCCACAAATTCAACTATGCAAATGTCTGAAAATCATCATTAATATACACAAAACCCCCCCATACTATTACAATTTTGAGCCTGCTTTCTTGAGAATTTTAAAGTTAAAATAAAAATCAGGGAAACTCTCCTTTGCAACAGTACTGGGTAAGTGTAATTTGATATTCTTTATGTAGCACTGGATAATCAAACCTAGATGAAGTCCCTTCATCTAGGTCCTGCTCATCTTTCACTAGTACAGGGTTTAATCTGCAGAGTCAATACATCGAAAATTAAGGGAAGAGTTTTCATGGCTGGTTCATTATTTAGATATGGCACTTATTCCAAGATGCTCATAAATTTTCAAATAAAAGCCACATATGAAAATACTAATTAAGGAGGGAGATACAGGTGCCATGACTTAAAAGGGTTGCTCCGTTTCTCATGTACTATCACCATACTCACATACACCAGAAATAGGTATTATGGCATTTATCTCTTCATACACACATATTTTCGGGATTGTTCTGCAAATCTGGATGGATAAACTTAGGGTTTTCCATATTAGGAAAGAACAGGTAACTTTCTTAGCTACAGTTTATAAATTGATGCAAATCGCAAAATACAGTATGCTCACACTGCACATCCACAAAATGTTCCTCTGATATTTTACCAGAAGAAAGATATAGTAAGACATAAACATAAAACCAGAATAAGTTGGGGGGTTAATTAGTAATATATATAAAGCCATTTTATAATTAGCATGGGGTTTTTTCTTTTCTTACACTTTCTGACTTGAAAAATGTGCACTATAGATAACAAACTGATTCAATAAAAATTATTGCACTATTATACATGTTTTAATAAACTTAACACTAATGCCAGCCAAAGTGAAAATATGAGATTTACGCATAGGCCAAGTTTTGTTCTTAGCTCTAACACAGCGTTCTCTTGGCTTTAACCTGTACATATATAACAATTTAATTTAAAGTACCTGAAACCAAGTGAAAATGTCATTCAGGACTATTCACACAAATTCTGGGTGACACTACCACTGCCCAAAGCACAAAACGTTTGTAGCATGCTGTGTTTGTTTGAAGGGATCCCTGGGGCCATAAAGGGTGTAGTGCACACTCTGAAGAACAGCAGTGGTTCTTAGTAACACCCCAATTCTTACAGTTCTTTCTCAAATCAAAAATCCTTTCAGTTACAAAACAGACAAAACATCCTGCCCAATGCTCCTTTTGGCTTCAGGAATTTCAGACTCCTGTCCATTATTTTCAATGTTCTCACACTATTTCTTCGTAAACAACTTCACCGTACTGTGAAAACTGCTCTCCAGCGATCCCTCACTCCGGCACAATCTCTGAGATAACAGTTATCTGGCACACTAAGAACTGTAAATCTGATCGCACTGTACACACTAATGATAAAAGCAGAGAATGAAATACCACGATGCTTTACAGCTCTAGAGAGTATTACAGGATTTTGCACATGAAAATAATGCAGATGTGACGTGTCCAACAGATTTTGCATTCAGCTGATTGCAAACAGAACTCCGCTCTCATTCCTCAAAACCCATCTTTCACAGCACTGTGCTTAGAGTGATGACAAGGGCAGAAAATGGGATCGAGTGATAAAAACCTGAGTGACTGCCAATGAGATGACAGCATGCATATGAACCAACAGCAACCCTATAGCGTCTGGCTGAATTATCCAAACCCAATAACAAGAATTCGCACAAAGTTCTTGAAACTGAACAACAAAATTCAACAAAATTAAGACTGCTTCCCACGCGTGCTTCTGGAAAAAGGATTTTAGGAGGGGGTTTTCCCTGTAAGCAAGCACACAGGAGACATTCACAGAATATAAATTTTAAGACTATTTTTGGTTTAGATTTTGCTAACATACAATTATAATCACTATTAAAAATTCAGGTAACAAGACAATTGTCTGGATTGTGATGAAAACTTAAGCTTCCTTAGTGTGGTTACTGTGTTAAATAAGCCGTAAGCATGTCTATCGCGTGTGAATAAGGCTGTAAAGTTCATTTCCTGTACACAAAAAATTTACTTTAATACAACACCATTCAGCTTCACATTCTGCCTTAAGTATTGTTAATTCCTCCTCCAACTCACTACTTACAAAGTGTCTGGTAATTTTCTAGACTTTTTTAAAACTCTTATGAACAGAGATTACTAAAGCTGAAGGAAAACAACTGAAGAAAATCACTCACATAACTGAAGTTAATTATTCCAGGTCAATACTCTAGAAGCCATGCAAGTAAAAATCCTAAGAAAACTACTAATCATTCGACTTTCTGCTAATCTGCAAAATGCTTGACATTCAGCTAGATCTTGCCTGCATCTCAAGCATGTATCTTATATTTACAGCATGTGTATCTCAGTTCTTATCACAGAACAAGAACAGATCAGCCATGTTATACAATACCCCCTGGGCTGCTACAATTTGATTTTTCTTACACTTGCAATTACTTATTTTTACAAAATAAAAATAGTTTCCCCAAGAAAAGCAAAGGCATAATCCAAGCCTATAGCATTAGGAACTAAAGTACAACCCACAAACAAACAGCCCATCCATAGAAAGTAAACAAGTGACCGCACCACAAACTGTCTCACTTTAAAGAAAATAATCACAAATTATAATTTTTTTTTCAGTATGTGTCTCTCGACTTCATACAGTCTTGTGGTGTATCTCTACTCAAAAGTATGGGTGCTAACACATGTAAAAAACCCTACAAAAATACCCTATTTGCAGCTACAGACAAGGTCAACAAGTTGTTAATGTAAATCAGTACCCAGAGCAAAACACGCTGCCGCTCTCCCTTCAACTTTCCGAATGGAAGAGGTAGGCAAACTGATCAGCCCAGCAAGCAGATCGCTTCAGTCTGCGATCTGCCCATGCTTCCAAACAAGACAAGCACAAACAGGACCAAGGGACGACCCAGCACACACACATGAGTTAGGGCAGCTCCCCTGCACGGCAGAGTCCCACCAGGACGGACGGGCCCCTCCAGGTTCAGAAGCAAGACCCGTGCCCCGGCTCCAACGACCGACGAGGTCAATTACACCGCTCTCCTTTCCGGAATTAGGAAAACACATTTTGCGGAACGAAGAAAGAAACTTGGGTACCTCTATAAAGTCTTCAAGACACTGATTAGTTTATAAACGAAAGTAACAGCTCAAGCCAGGAAAAGCTCCCCCACAAAGGCAGGGAGACTCCTTGGGTTAAACCGCTACAGCCAACTCCGGTTCTGAGAGAAACAGTGCTCATGTTTAGCACCCTTTTTACCTTAACACTGGATCTGCCGGTCTGGGCCTCTGCCTCCATGCTCTGGCTGTTCTCCCTCTTGTCTTTCTTAGAGGAATTAGTCCTCGCCTCATAAGTGGATGTGTTGTAGCATTTAATGAATAATCCTGGGACGGGGTTGCCTTGCTGCTGTTGAGACATGGTTGTGTTGGTCTGGTGAGGGAAATTGCACTCCTCAGACTCATTGCTACTGTGACAGATCACTCTGCTGTCAGAGAGGTTGGTGCTTGGAACACAGCCCATGCTTTGTGGCCACCTGGGGAATACTTCTAAATTGTATATATATACGTGTATATATATATATGTATATATATATATTTCTTTCCTTCCCGTTGATATTTTCCCCCTGCTTAATTTTTTTGTTAACAGGTTGAATCTCTTTCCTGCGTCTCAAATACACTCTGAAGCATTGCCATCGGTCCCTTCTATACCACCAGAAACGTGTCTGTTCTCCTCGTCCTCCAGGAAACAGGTCCTTTTATCTCAATCTCAGCAGTGGGCTGGGGAGCTGGAGGGGAGGGAAGGGGGGAAATCAAGAACAGGTCGACTTCGTATTTTCACAGATTATTATTAATTTGTCTAAGCCATCTGAGAATCTTGGTAAGATTTTCTTTCCTTCTGGGAAAAGAAAAAAAAAAAAAAAAGAGGGGGGGAAAAGCAAAATCAAAAATAATTTTAAAAAAATTCCCAAGCCCCAAACCGCACACACCCCGGCGTCGGCTCGGCGCTCAGAAGGGCCGGGGGCACAGCACCATCTCCTCCCCCGAGCCCGGAGCACGGCGCATTTTCCACCCGGGCTTGCTCCGCGTTACCGATTAACCCGGGACCGGGCCGGGGGCCGCTCCCCACCTCCGCGTCCGCGCTCCCGCCGAGCAGCGCTCACTCCTCGCGGTCCAGCCCGGCGCTGCGCTGTGCCGGGGGCGTGCTTTGGGGTGTGCTTTGGGGGCCAAAATCAATGGTTTATTCAAAAATAACAACAACAACACGGACCGAAAGCCGCCCGGCCGCCCCGGGGAGCCGGCTGCGCTCCTCACGCCGCGCTGGGCACGTCCCGCGCCGCCTCGGTCGCGGGCGGGCGGGCGGCCGCCGCGGGGGTGACATTCAGGATCCCGTCGTCGGAAGGAAGGAAGAGCCCCCCGTCAGGCGGCAGCGGGGCTCTCCGGCCGCCGCAGCGGCATCCCGGCTCAGTGCCGCGGGGCAGGGGCGGGCCGGGCCGCGGGGAGCCCCCTCGGGAAAGCGGAGCACGGCCCGGAGGGCTTCCCTGAGCCGCGGGGGCAGCCGGCGCGGCGGGCGGAGGCATTAAAGGGCCTCCATGATGCGGTCGGTTTTTTGGGCAGAGAAGTGATGCGAAACGGCGAGGGGGGTGAAAAATCAAAAATTAAAAAAAAAAAAAAAAAGGAGAAGGAAAAATTAAAAAGAGCGAGAAGTGAAGGAAAACGATCCTAGCGTCCCATCCCGGCGGCAAGGGCTGCAGCGGCGAGAGCTCTGTTTCCCGGGGCCGTGGTGTCTGCATCCCTCAGCAGGGAAATGCCTGGCTCCCCGCAGCCGCCGTCCCTCGCTCCGCGCTCACCTTGTTATTATTGATGTTCCTCGGCGGCCGCGGCGGCGGCGGCCGCGGCCCCTCCGCCGCCCCGCCCTCCCCGCCCCGCCCCGCGGCTCCCCCCGCGCTGCCCCGGCAGCTCGGCCGCGGCGGAGCCGGCGCAGCGCCCGGCGCGCTGACCTCCGGCCCGCGCTGGCGTCAGTGAGAGCGGCGGCCGCGGCCAATGCGGGACCGCCCGCGCCCCGCCCGCCCCGGCCCCGCACACCGCGTGCGACCGCACCGGCCCGCAGCGCTCAGGGCGCGCGGTGAGCCCGGCGCGCTGCCCCGTGAGACACAGGGCTCCCTCCTTCGGGAGCAGGACAGCCGGACGGAGCGCGGAGTCTGGTGTTGCTTCCCATCGTTTTCCTTTCCGAATCTGCCCGTGCCAATTTCTTTGAGAATGTTTTTTTGAAAGCAAAGCCTTGTGAAAAGGGAAGATGGTGCTATGGGTGGAGCCAGGCCCTGGGGCTTGGGAAATTAACTGCAGGCAGACTTTTTCCTGGAATATGTATGTGAAATAAACCTTTTCTGTTTCTATATCGTTTCGAAGTAGCTATATTTCCTTATCATATAGATGTGCTGGGAGACTATATGTCTGTACATACTTTAAGAGAGAAAACGCAGTATTTAAAGCCCTTTAAATGCCCAGGGCAAGGCGAGTTACTACTACAGACAATACGTGTTCCAGAAGTACCAGCTCAAGTGCAGCCCAGGTTCCACGACAGACATGTGACACCGTACTCTACCACAGACCACACACAACCTGATGAGCTCCTAAGAGCCCTGTGTTCCACATGTGCCTTTCACTTTCTTCACTATGTCACCTGTAGCTTCTGCTACCTTTATTCTCAGTGACTCACAGAGGTGCTTCTCCAAGGTCCTGCCTGTTTTCACTAGCTCAGGAACAGCTCAGAGACAACAGGAGTTTAGGGAAGGCCCAACCAAACTTTAGATTTAGGAACATGGTTAAACCCAAATATCAAAGACATGACTTTTGTCAATAAGCTCCAGCATCTCAGGAGGGGAAAATGATGTATCACAGGAGGAAACTAAATTACTCCAGTTTTGTGCCATGATCACCTCTGTACTCCCCTGTCAGAATCAGTGGGTTTCAGAAGCCAATTCAGCATGAGTACTTCTGTGCATTCCGAACAGCCAGACTTTGAACAGTACCTCAACTACATGACAAGTGCCATCAGGTCATAATTAAAAGCAAAACATGCAGATAAATAATGACTATTGACAGCAAGAATGGCAAGAAGCTCTTCATTCATGTATGTAACAACATCACTTGATGCAGATGAGAGCACCTTATAAGGCTGAGAGATGCAAAGCCAGAAGTCGGTGCTTTTGAGAAATGTGGTTTTTCAGGATAACCACAGTACTTGCACTGTCAAAGTGCTTTTATTTACTCCTCATAATTGCCAGCATTAAAGGCTGGAAAATCGAGTCTTTCCTTTCCCGATGTTTCTGCTACTGTGCAGTTTCAAGTATAAGCAATAGTCACATAAACTTCATCCACCCCATTAATTTAGCTGATCTATACAGCCTGTTAGAACCAGAAAAAGACATCGGCTTCCTGTGCTCTCTCATAATTTTGGACACCCACTTAATATAAGCACTTAACAATAAATGAAGGGAAAGGCTTAACATATCCATTTGAAACAGTGGGCACTGTTTGGAGCGGCATCTTGTCCTCATTCTTTCCTTTATGTTAAACATTATTTACTAGATCCCATTAATAAGAACACACTTAAGTGCAGCTAGAAAAAGGCTGTGTAAGAACAGAATGCTGCAATTCCTACTTGTGCCATTAACCACAAGTGTGGGCTCTCTTCTTCAGCCTTAATGGATCTGTCAGCGAAACTGCTATTGCGCTTTATTTCTGGTGGCACTGGAGGAGTTAAGAGACAGCAAAACTTCATTTTCAGAGCTCCACATTCAGTTTGCAGTGCTGACACCTAGAGTTAAGCTTTCTACTCTGTAAAATAAATGGGTTTGGTTTGCAGGTACACAAAGACGAAATGTACAATTCAGGGTGTCATTTCAAAAAATACCAGTATTGAGAACATCCCTGCTTTCCACTTTGAAGGCAAACAAATTCTCACTCAACTAATACCTCCATTTATGCAAATGATAGGCAAATACTGGGGGGTGGGGAAGGGAGGGAGGGGGCACAGGGCATGCTTTGTTTAATATCAGCATGATAAAACAAGAAAGTGTATATGCAAACATCATGTGCATGACCCCTTTGCTCCTTTTTCAGAAGTTTTTCCACAACTATCCCTTGGCAGATTATTACTGATTATTTCTACAGCCTAATTTCAAGAGAAAAAAAAAGTCCCCATTTGCAAGATTTTCATATGAGAACTCACACTGCCTTGAATGGGAGGATGAGATGAGCCTGAATAATCCCTTAGTAGTTTAATAAAAGCCATTGAGAAATGACTGGAGTTGTTGTTACACTGAAAAAAATTCAATAAAGACAAAAATTGCTATTTGAACAAGATGCTGGCACAGGCATTGTCTTGCTTCTCTACACTTTGAAAACACTGGTGCTATTTTTATTGCCAATAGAAAAATACAGTTGAAAGTATATATTTACCCAAAGACTAGAATCAGAGAGAAGGGGTGAAAACGTTGAAATTGTTGCCAATGGTAGTGATTTGTCACTACACTGTATGAACTCTGTGGATAAAAGGCCTTGTTCAAGCTTATTGCTGAAGAGCAGCTCAGAAAATGGTGGGCACTATTATTCAAAAAAAAATTAAATCATGCAAAAGAGCAGAGGAAGAATAGGAGTGTAGACACTGGCAGATTAGGGCTGTGGGGGAAGTGTAATATCAGCACAGAGTCAATGAGGGAGAGGTCAGAAGAGAACTAGTTCTAGGAGACAGCTGGGAAATGAGAAAGTTTATTTATGGAGAATAAGGTTGAATTTCATTCAGGATTGCAGAATAAGAAATAATCCTAGGAAAGAGGTTGGAATTATTCCTATCAGCTTGATCTGCAGACAAATGGGTGCTGGGGAAGATCAAAGTATTTAGAGAAGAAATACATGAGCTTCAAAATTTAAAAGGATCAAAAATTACACTATTCAGCCACATCCCCATCCATCTCACAAAGAAATTACATTGGATCCTGAATTTTCTGACAGAAGACTGAACAACGCACTGTACCCCAGACCTTCACCACTACTCCCCATGTCTGCTATCCCCCCGCAAATTTCCATAAGCAAAAGCACTTCCCTTGATGTACCAGCAGTATCCATCCATTTCCCACAGACCCTGACCAATTCCCATTGCACATTATAGAAGTTTGTGCATGAGCACTGGGACAGTTCACTCCTGTCAAGCTACACAAAAATGCATATGAAGGCCTAGAGCAAAAGTTAGTTGCCAAAATCCAGTTCTGATAATATTTCAGTACCCAAGACAATGACAGGCAGAATTATGCAGAAGAAATGATGGACTAACATCTGCATGAACAACAAATATCGGTGTGCTTTAAAAAATGTTTGTCCACCAGTGGCAGAGCAAGCATGACTGCAGTCCTGTGAGCACAGGCAGCAATCTTGATGTAAGATTACTCTATGTTGTTTTAATTGCTTCTCCCCCCAAGTCAGCTACATGTTCCAATTGTGTCTTTTGGCCTTATGAAAAGTTAGGCAATCCTGCTGGTCTCTAGGCCAGTGAAGGAGGCAGTGGGGAGGAGGAGAAGGAGGAACTGTGGAAAATGTGCCAGCACACAAACAGCTGAATGGACTCTACACTGCTAACTACTGACACGTGCAAGCTGTGACAGAGTACGTCTCTCCAGCCCAAGATATTCCAGAAGACAAAACAAGGACCATATGCTGCCTCAGCCACAAGTGAGTATCAGCATTACACCCCACAAGCAGGCCAGGGTACTTCTGCTTGTTTGTGTATAAGCATCAGTATCCTGGAACAGTCATTTTCAGGTGACATGAGACAAGTGTAAAATTTGTGCTGAGAGAGCTCATCCCCAACTCCTGGAATGTACAAGAGTACAATGGGTTTGTTTTCTACACCACTCCCCTGATGTCCTGAAAAACCTCAAAGCAGCTGACAGAAGGGCTGCTCTGATGGCCTGGCAGGCTGTCGAGTTTGTTGTTGTTGTGTAATTGCAATTGCAGAACACAGACAGTTGTCTGTACCACTTGGAAATCAGAGCCTTCAAGGCAGCCTAAGTCAGCAACTTTTTCAACTCTAGCACCAAAGATGTCCAAGTCTAAAGCTCAGATACTTCATGTACATACAAGCGTCATCACTGTAACTGGTGTCAGAACAGCTTTTGCAGCTGTAGTTTACCCATCACAGTCACTGCTGCTCAGTGGTCAGCAGGACAGACACTTTTTCTAGGACAAAAATGTACCCCCCTTCTCCTCTCTGCCTTTTCTCCACTTTGATTATCTTCTTTTCTGTCCCACATTGTGGCAGTATTTTTCCTAGCCCCATCCTATGCTAAAGATTTGTTTCCCTTTCTGGTATTTCTTAGTCTCTCCTTCTTCTTTCTACTTTTCCCTCAGATCCTTCTGTTTCCTCCTCTTAGTACCCCTTTTGTCATCTGCTTTCTTTTGCCATTTCCACCCCGTAAGATCAAAATCCTTTGCCCAACCCCAAAGTAATTCTCATCTCTATGATCTCCCAAAAGCTCAGTCAAATCCCTTAAAACTCCCACAAAAGCCCCCCCATTTTTTCTGGTTTCACAATTGTCCATCTGTCCAATGCTTCTCAAGTATCCTTCAGCTTTATACTTTCTCTTTTTTGCTTTTTGTAGGCTCTCCCCAAATTGCCCAAAAATTTGTGGGGAAGGGAGGAACAAAGCACTGTTGTCCCCACCCACTCCCCTATAATTATCCTGTGCTTCACAAGCAGTATTATCTGTCTGGATACACAGTGCCATGCAGCCAGCTGTGACCATAGAGAATTAGCTGTTCCTCTGTTGGAGAATTTTCCCTTCTCTCTTCCTAAGTATTTTTAAGCTAACTTAGATTTATTTAGTATGCAACCTTTTCAGTTTGTTTTCACCCTAAACCAAGGATGACAACTGGTCCTTTTTAGTGGAGTGGTATACCCAATTTTTACACCTTACAGGCCTTGCTGCCTGTTGTCCCTCTGCTTCCCAAGTGTGTTGGATACCCACTCCTAGCCAGCCAGCCTCTGGCCCAGCCCAGGGGTAACCCGGCCTCAGGACCCTTCAGACTCCTAAATTGTTTCCCAATGCCATAACCCCTTATTGTGGCCTGCTGAGATCCAGTAAAAGAAAACAAAAGAAAATCAGTAAAAGAAAAAAGCAACTTGTCTCCTCCATCAGTAGGTCAGTTTTCTTTGGTCATCAAAGCTAGAAGAGCAAGCTCTTAGTCTTTGTAGTCTACCCCAGTAGCTAAAAGATCCGTTCAGGTTAATGAGGGAAGACTCACTCAAGGCAGGCTTTCAAAGCCACAGA
Source organism: Lepidothrix coronata (assembly GCF_001604755.1). Classification (NCBI taxonomy): domain Eukaryota; kingdom Metazoa; phylum Chordata; class Aves; order Passeriformes; family Pipridae; genus Lepidothrix; species Lepidothrix coronata. The sequence goes on from NW_016690191.1 coordinate 7,235,159, forward strand.
CTCTTTGCCCTGACTCTCTCCCCATTTCCTCTCTCCCAGAACCCCACTGCCACTTTCTTACTTGCTCCTGGTTAACCAGCAGTGCTAATGGCCAGCAGCCCACCTTCCTGGACCAGCATCCTTAACCAAAGACCAAAGGAGTAAGAGTGGCAAAGAGAACGACAAAATACAGAGCTAAAAACTCATCCCTGCTGTATGGCAGCAGCAGAAGTTGAAAAACTCTCCAAAATTACTTTTTAAGACAGGCTGTACACCTGCAAAACAGACGGCTTTCATGGCTGCTGAATTTATTATTTAAGGAAGAGATCCATCATCTGTGGTCATACTGAGCAGTGATTTATTACTTATTCACAATAGCAAAAAATCCCATGTACTGGCTGTGAGATTTATGTTCCTAGATCATTCAAACGTCTGAAGAATTTATCCTACAAACATATCTGAATATAAGACAGGGAACTGGACCTCATCCGAATTCTTAAAAACTGTTAGCTGTATTCTCAAGTAGATTTCCTTTCTTTGGGCTAAGCAATACCTTTAAATAGACTCAGACATTTCTGACTACGTACAGTCCTTCCCTGATGTTAAGTCTTTCTGTGGAGTGAGGCAGTATCCTTACATATATAGGAAGCTGAACCCTTAATTCACCAAGAGGACCATACCTCACCACCAACAGGATGCTTGTGCAATTGATTACTCTCTCCAAATATACCCCTTTCCCAGGAATGTTTCACATCCAGTTCTTGCATTGCAATCGGGCTCTGTGAGGAATGGTTCATTCACAATTCACACTATTTTCCCAACTGTATTCTTATTTCTGTAAGCTCCCCTCAGGAAAGTTGGGCTTCTTGTCCCTTGCCTGCTTGCAGCTCTGCGTGCAGACAGTTGTAAGGAGGAATGTACAAGAATCCGACCTCTGCGGTGCCATGGCACAGCACTCACAGATCATGACTCTTGTAAACTCCATTTTACAGCTGTCTGCAGATCCAGCTGAGCAGCAGGAAGAACACCACCACAAGGGTTGCAAGAGGACATGACACCCTGCGGAAGAGATAAGGAGAAGCTCCACTGAGGACAGGTGGAGAAACCAAAGCATGTAAGTTTTCTGGGGGTAGCTATTTAAAAAAAGAGAGAGACAGACTCAGGATGTGTTGGGGAGATAAATCTTCTGAGTTTTTGAAAAGGGGAAGGCAGTGCTTGCAGGCTCACTCACCACAGCCCTAACAAACATAAATCTTGCTCACATGGGCACCGTCCTTCCCAACATGCTCACCAAGGCTGGCTGTAGCACAGCTATCACGGAAGGATCTGTCATATTAAGCAGAACAGCACTTGGCAGTTTGTGTGAATTATGGTTACAGCCAGCACAGCTGGGTGCTGCAGGGGTTGACAGGCTCTGTAACATAGGCACAATAGCAAGCACTAAAAAAAAAACTAAAAAAAACCTCCAAAATGGTTTGGGAACAGAGTTGAAAAATAGTTTTAAAATATGTGCTTTAAATTCATGAGAGACTTCCAAACAGATGGGGCGGGGGATGATCTGATGAACTGAAGGGCCCGATCTCATGGTTTATATCTACCTTGGCAAGACCTTCTGTGTCTGCACTTACTGTGCCCAAGGGAGCGGGTTCCTAATGCTCCATCAAGAAGCTTTTTAGTCCCTCTCACTTGAAATAAGCTGTGATGCCATCTCTCTGTCTCCCTGATATACCTCCAGGGCACAGTTCCCTACTTCCTATGCCTTCACATAAAGGCCTCTCTGGTGGCTGCAGGTACCCAGGAGCAATGTTGCTCCGTCCCTTATCTCTCACATGCTCCAAGTGCCAAATGCACCTTTCCCTACAAACCTAATCTGGTTTACACTGCTGCTTTCAGGGAGTTTCACTCACAGTGAATTAAGATAACCAAGTCAGAACAATTGCTCTTAAATTCACTAGCACAACAAGTATACCAATATGGACAAAGCAAATGAAGATTTGTTCATCTCATTGCACTCTTGGAAGCTGATTAGGCGTCAGAGTCGTTTGAGAAGGTCAGGATCATACCATGCACATGACATCTCTTCAGACCCCCAAATCTAAACACTTAAAGGAACCTCACTACAAAAGCTTTTTCCACACACGGCTATGCTTTTTTTCAGGAGGAACAGCAAATCCCAGCAAAATCAATTTTTCGCTGGGGAGAAGTACAGGTATTCAAGAAAAATACTACAAGAGAGAACAGTCTAAATTCATTTCACAGCAGAAACTCTGTGTCCAGCTGCAAGGTATTTCACTGATTATGTAACAGATGATCAAAAGAAAAACAAATTAAAGAAGAAAGTAGCAATATAGCAAATTCCATCCCTCACAGCATTTCCGTTCGAGTTTTTATTAATATTGTAAGCTAAATAACAGAAAAAAAGTTAGTATACAAGGGCTGTTTGGAAGTGCTGTGCTTGGAGAGAGACTGTAGGTGTACATGTTATGTATTATACTTTGACTTCTTTCATGCAGATACTGTTTTTACAAAACAAACCAGAGAAATGCAAACTTTCCTGACTGGCAGCTCAAGCTGTTGAACATTTAAGAATGTAAAAAAAGGCATTAACCTATAGTGACAGTTAGGAGATTTGCATCACTGTGTGAATTACCTGCAACATTAGACACTCAGACAGAAATCACTGACATAGGTTTAGGTAAGAGGGAGCAGATCCTTTGATTGCAAGTGCTTTGTAAAACGCATTGTTGCTTATTCCTTTGCTGGCTAGCTGTGTTGGCTGTTTCTTAATATGTGGAAGAAAGAAATTAACTTATCCCCAAAAGGTGACTCCAGGATACAAAGGATCCTGTGGAAGGGCCAGTGCTGTCAGAGCATCCTGGGCAGGTGGGAGCCACACCAGGAGCAGCTCAAAGCTTGTCCTCATAATGGCACCATGGCATCACCTCAGCCCCTAAGAGCTTGTTGATTCAAGCCTGTCACCGGCTTTTAGTGCTGGTCAAATGGAAGGAGACATTTCTTCTCCACAAAATTGTTTTCCAAGGAAACCCAGACTTTTTCATACCTGCTGATTCTGCATCTCTGATGCAGTGAGGTTAGTATCCAGAATTCCTCTTAGAGGTTCTCCTTCATGTTCACAACATGGCATGTAGGCAAACAGATAATTTTAAATCAGATTTGCTTTTTTATTCATAAGCACTTTCCCACATGTTCCTAAATATTGGCCTATATGGGGAATATAAAAACACTCAATGTTTTCTCCTGGTAGCCCTCATCATTTCTACTTTTAACTTTTTTTTACAAAACTTTTTTCACCATTTTGCCACATGACAGCATTTTTATTATCTTAATATAGTGACATATTGTTAATATCAACACACTAAAAATTACAGTTGTACTTTCCCAAATGAGGCATTTATCTGATGCTTCAATTTGACCTACCCTAGTTAGGGCACATTGATCCCACCTTTATCCCAGCATAGCATTTTGTGTTACATCCTTATATTCACAAGGCACTGGTAGCACTGGCTCCTCAGAGGCTCAGGGGACAAAGTATATCAACCTTTCTCTCCTTTCCAATTGGATTTTCTGAATCTGCTGTGGCTGCTCCCATGCAATGAAGTTAACAGACAAAGAATGGAAGCAGAGATGAAGACTGTGAATATTATAGGAGTAAGAGAAAGTAAAGGGACCTGTCTAGACCGAAGAAGGAATGAAAATTCTTTGTAGTGCTGTAGATATCAGACAAAACCTAAATACCCAGAGCAGCTTCCTGTCAGAGTATAAACTGCACATACTTTGGCCATTTTCTCATCAGTTTAAAGCCTGCATCATATTTGTTACAATGACAGAATATTTACTGATGAAAGCACTCTAAAAGACATTTTGGGAAGAGACACAGAATTTTATCAGACTAAACCCACATTGCACAAACACTGGTCTTTCAATATATTTGTACCCCTTGCATTATTTGAATAAATCTGAGGTAGCTTCCACACTACAATATTCTTCAAAAAATAAAGGCAGGAATTATCCAGCTCATCTTCCACTTGAAGAAAATGCGAACTTCTGATAAAAAGTTCACTTTTGTTGCTCTGCCAAGTGCTAGGCCCAGAACTGGGGAGGATTAATAACAGGAATGGGCTGGAGACACGTGATTTAGGCAGCCTTGTTTGCGGTTCGGCTCCTTAGCAAGGTACAGCCTGACCTTAGGTGACTGTGGCTAAAAGGAACAATTATGGAGCTCAGCAATGGAAAAAAAGGTAAAACAAAAACAGACAGACCGGAGCCATATAACTGAAAGAATTTAAAGTGTTCAGCTAAATTAGGCACGTTCGATTAGAATTCATTACATCCAAGCTTTGTTAAACACTTCAGCGAGAGAAGAACTTCAGAAGAGATTATAGAAACCATGGATTTCTTCTAGAACAGATGCTGTGCTGCTTCCTTTTATCTCTTGAACAACGAATAAAAGTAAACTTTCTTTTATCTAAAGTTATATGGCCCTATCAAAGAGATACTGGAACACATCATAAATACTAGTTGATTTATGATTCTAATTCCTATAGATGGGAAAATATTGAGTGACTTGCTCCACATCACCTAGGAAGTATTTGTCACTGCCCAGAAGTAAGGGTGTAAGCTGATTCCCTTCATCAGTCTCCACCTTTTAAAGCTTCAGTGGTTTCTGGGAAATCATATATTTAAGACAGTTAATATAGCCAAGTACAATTTCATATTTTTCAAGTGTCTCATAACCTATGTTCTGCAGTAATGCTTTGCCTCTCCTAGAGTTAGCACATCTTGGTCTGCATCAGTGGGAAACTTCTTGGGGTCAGCCACAGGCTTGAACTGTCTAATGATCATCTAAAAGGCTTTAATCACAATAACTTTTTGATACTTACTGAAGAGTGTGTTTCTCTGAAAGTCAATTTACCAGGAAAATGCTAGTAATAGTCAAGTGATGTAGCATTTAGGGTAGTAGGTTTGCCCCTAGAAAGGAATATCTTCCAGCTTTGTAAGGAATGGGAACTACAGCAGAAAAAGGAGCTAATGTATGGGGAGACGTGCAGTGGGGTTATTCAGTTTCTGACTTTTATGTGGGGAATAACCTGACACTTTTGAAGAAGCTCAGAAACCCACAGACAACCTTCCCACTGTTTACAAGGAAACAGTTCTCATCTCGGCCTATTTTTTCAACTCTGCTGGTTTAAAAGACTTACTAATTCTTGTCTGAGCATGGAACTGTTGGTATTTTCTGCATAACAGTTCAATTCCTTTTCAAGAGGGACTTTGAGAGCAGCAGTTCTGGCAGGATGGGCAGCAGACACAGAGCTGTGCTGATGTGCTCTCTCCCAGCCTGCTGATGGCTCTCTGTGGCCAAATCGCCCGGAGTGCCTGAGTGCTGGTACCCAGGCAAGGAGCTCTTGGATCAGAAGCAAGTCCACTGAAGCCATTTGAGACGATTTTGGTCCTCTATGTGATGTCTTTCAAATGTTGTTTGTGGGCACAGAAAAACACCAGAGGCATGTCTTTGGGATATAGTCATCAAAACGCAGGCATCTCGGGACACTCACAAATGCCCACTGCAAGCCACACAACACAGGCCTGCCGCCTGCTGATCTGCTTTGGAGAAAATTGCTAGGGTTGAAGGAATTTATTTTGTTCTGTACTTCAAGGGCCTCCTGTGGCCAGACGGACGGGCCGGATGCAGCTGGAGCACTCCCTCCCTTTCCTGGTGCAGAGCGGAGCCGGGAAGGCCGAGCACGGCTGCCCAGCGACCTGGGATGGCTCACAGCACTGCCCTGGAGACAGTGTTCAGGGGACAATCCCCAGCCCTTACACATCCCGACCAGCCAGTCAGGAAACTGGTGGGTGGCATCTGTAGCCCCTAGTTCTTCCCACTTAAAGCAGCTACTTAGTCCTCTTCTGAAGTGTGTTTCATGAGTATTGAGTTCTGTGAGTTTAAAATTGGGCTTAGCTAGCCAGGGTGAATGGACCCTGACAAAGGGCTTTTAAGCCTCCTCTATGAAGATACCTGGTATTTTAGGGAACAGGTTAGGACATGACAATAGCTCCTTGCACTGGTACAACTGGTTACTGACTGTAATTCTCAACAAAGACAATAGATTCACGTAACCACAAAATTTATAAGAAGATTCAGTGTTATTTATAAAGACAAGACAACATAGTGTGTTAGCTGGGGCTGGGAAGCCGATTTCACCAGCACATGGCTCCCTCCTCGCATAACCAGCTGCTGTGGAGGTCAGCTCATCCTCTTGGATATCCATGCTGCCTCAGACAAGAAAGTACTGTGACCTGATCCAACCCATCAAGCACCGATCCAAACAAGAGATACAGCGCAAAGGACTTCCATATAAGGGGGAAAAAGGAGTTGGGGGAGTTCAGAAGAAAAAGCAGGATCAAAAGGAAAATTTTGTAGTGCAGTTCAACTCTTGTCAACACAGCCTGCACAGTGCCATCTTTGGCATATTATCCCACAGGATAAGAACAAAGCAAGATCCAAAAAGACAATTAAAAGGAAACCACACTATCTGGACAGGACATCTCTTCTGCAGAGCACTAATGATTAACCTTTGGAAACCACAATAATTTATCATTGAAGTAAAAAGTACAGTGAAACCCCAAACAGCATTCCCATGAACCAGAAGTAGCCTCTGGCAGAGGTACTACCTACAGGAAAGCATTCAAAGACATACAGATGGTCAGTGTCTGGACATATTATTGGTTCTAGAAACATATTTTGCACCTTAAACAAAAAGGAAAATCCTATGAGATGAAGCTTGAATACCCATTGGAGTATGCCCTGAGACAACTCTGTGAACCATGCAATGAAAGAATCACCACAGTCCAGTTTTAGGGATTCCATTAGTACATTGGAACAAGCAAGGTTATATAACAGAGCTTGGGGTCTCTTTGCAGAAAGCATGATCTCTCTCACTGTAAATAGTGTAATGCTTGTCTGAGCAAGGGCTGATTGCAGTGCACGGTTTCATTAGCTCACCTCTTGCCATAACAGGTTGCATGGAAATGAAAACAGAAGTTAATGAACTAATTCATTCACTCTGTGTTTAAAAATCCCTCTCTGCCAATGACTCCTAAGTAAACTTTAAAGAAAGGGGTCTGATTCCCCTGCATCTCTGACTTTGAGTACATACACAGTGATCCCTCTTCACAAGGTTATCTTTGATGTAAAGTCACTGTGTGCTGGCCGCTAACTCTGCCTACATCCATTATGGGCACCCCATGCACAATATGCACCTTGCTTTAGCATGCAAGACATTTGGTTCCCAAAAACACGATAGGATGGCTAGAGTAACCACTAACCAGACATGCTGGAATGCCTGAAAGTGTCCAAGATTAGTCATTTGGCAGCAATCCTGGGGAAATGTAGCTTTACATATCCCACTCTGGACAGAAAGGTTTAGTGCTCAGGGCCTTCTGGCAAGCCTGAACCCGATTCCTTCCCTTGCAGTGCACAGCACAGCTTAGATCAGCTGTGGCTATGACAGCTAGAGCTGGGATGCAACTGCCACGAAAATCTGGATCATTCATTTTGTCAAATCTGTCTCCAGCATATTCTTTACTTCACCAAAAGAAAAAAATCCAGACCAAAACAAACCCTTTCCTACACTTGGCCTTGGTATTTATTTTTTTTCCTAGATAATTTCAGGTTCTGTGTTTGTCAACTGAAAGGAAAATGCATGTGTCGCATACTCAAGGGTCAGAAATCTGGTGGGTGTTTGTACATTATACAAGAGATCACAGATTGGAGAAATTTCATTCTAACTTGAGGGCAACAAAACAAGGTTACTGAAGAGCTTGGTCACTGAAGCTTGATGCATGACTTTCATGGACCATCTTATCAGGGCTGGCACCTGCAATCACTCACAAGGAGCATGGCTGGACCAGCATGGCCTGGCTCACAGGCTCAACCTGCCTGACCCTCAAAAAAACTCAGTTTGCTTGAGCTTAGTGCTGAGCTGAGACAGAACGAATCCCACTGACCCAGGAGCTGGCATGCTCACCGTGGGACCACAGATCTGGCCATCACACTGCTGTGTGGGGCTGCCATGATCTCAGCATTTCTGCTCAGAGCTGCAGAAAATGAACCAGTTAAAACATGCAGAAACCAGCAGCTGTCGTGTTTTTCTCATATTAAGCTGCAGAACTGGCGCCAAGCACTCCCTCACTCAGGACTGCACAGATGATATTGCTCCTTCAATGTATGACATTCATGTTGCATTCCAACAGTGAAAGAAACCAGCACAACCGAATGGATGAATGGAAAAACGAATTGCCTCAAGTTGATTTAAAGGAGATATTTAGTCATGCATGGGAAGGAAAAGAGAGAATAAGTGACCAAAATAGAATGAAGCAATTGGAAACAGCTGATGTTTGATGAAAAGAAAGATATTTTCTGGGGTGAGAAATTTAAAAGCCGTGAGTATTTTGAAAGGGCAAATTATGCATGACTTTTTAATCCTTTAGATGGTGCCAGGTTATCCAGAATCCGCTCCAGAAAGATTTCCGAAACAGTTTATTCTAGAACTAAGCCAAAACCTTCGGCCAACTCTGGAAAATTTTATTTAGAGTCAGACTAACATTTTGTGAGCTCATGTCAGTACTGGAAAACTGCTCCAGCTGAAAGCATGAGGGAATAGTTTTGCTAAGGAACCCCTGAATTTTAGTAGGTTTTTTTAAATTATTATTTGCAATAAGAAAAGGCAAGAAAGGAAATTAAAATCCTTAATAAAAGAAAAAAAATTGTAGAAGGGCTGAGTTGCACTTTCTGAGAGAGCCATTACTGTCTCTCCATTTCAGAGAGTGGACAAGTTTCAAGCAGTACTGGAATCAAGTGAGGAGTTTCCTTTACATGAGCTTCCCATTAGTGTACTTCACATAGAGGCAAAAGACAGTTTCACTCACCCCCAACTAGTAGGAATTCAGGTGTCAAACCCCACAGGGCACAAAGATGACACTGTCATGGGTACCAACAAATTACTTTCACAATGCAGCCTTTTTTTAGGCTTTGTGTAAGCTTTTGGGCACATCCAAGTCTGAGGCATCCTAGTCATTCATGTTTCTGGGTCCTCAGCTGCTTTTTTTTTTTTTTTACTTAGCAAAAGAAGCTAGTGGATAAATGACAGACACTACTTTGTCCCTTTAGTAAATCATTGGCAGATATAGATCAGCATTTTGAGATGTCATGGACATGGTTTAGTGTTGGACTTGGCTTTGTTGGGTTTATGGTTGGACTTGATGACCTTAAAGGTCTTTTCCACCCTCAATGATTCTATGATTCTATGTATGGACACAGCTAGGAAGCCAACCAGACAGTATAGTACTTCTTTATAACAAGTACTGATGTTTTGCTTTCATGAGTGTCCACATCTTTTTAAGTCACAAGTGTGCTGCAATGAGCAAATATAAAGTCGAACGCTTGTGGTTATATAAAGCTATATTGCAGAGGAAAAGAGAAACTATGTGAAATCCTTGACATCTGGAAAACACTTCCTATATGAAGTCTAAAGACAGTGTACATTGTCAGCCTGGCAGAAAGGACATAGATTTCCCATATAGAAGCCTAAGAAATAAAAAATCAGTAAGTAATAAGTTGACCCCAAAATACAAGGGGGGAGGAAGGGTAACTTTGGAAATTCAAGCTAAATTTGGGAAATAACTGTGAACACCAACAAAAATTCAAAACAGAAATATATAGCATATTCAAATAAGCTTTGAGCAGAAGAGTTGAACTAGATGATCTCCAGAGGTCCCTTCCAACCTCAACTATTCTATGATACTGTGAAATGTTTTGCTTTGGTATTTTCTAAATGAAATGGTTTGGGTTTGATTTTTTCTTTTCCAAAATGAAAGGGGACAAACATAAACAGCTTATAAAGCAACAGCAGGCATTCTGTTTGGGACTGAATAAGAACATTTTGCAAAATTTAAGAATCTTCCTCCTAAGCCACCTCAATTTTCTCCAAAGGAACCTCTGCTTTTAGCTTCATTAGACCTATGTTTATATTTCATAGCTGAGGGGGAGGGGTCAGAGAGCAAACAAAAAAACTCACCATTCATCCAGCTCTGCTCCCAACCCCTATTTTCTTATTCACAGATAAACCCTTTCAGATGTACCCCAGTTTCTTCAGGGCTGAAGGTGCAGAGCAGGCGTCTCTGCAGCCAACAATAACAAACAATAACACCAACTTTGCATGTTTCCATGGCCATGGTGCCCCAGAGACCTCCTCTTTCATCCACATGCTCCTCCCCTCCAAAGCCACCTCATCACCATCTCTGAGACTGGGGAAGGAGGGCCAGTTCAGCTACACGCACTTTCCAATAGATTTCGTTACTAGGCAGAAGAAGAAGGAGGGGGGGAAAAAAGTGTTTCTGCTTTTCCATTCTTTCCCCACCTTTCTTGTTCCCTCGGGTCTATTTACTCATCCCCTGTGGTTACTGGTAGAAGAGAAACTGTGTCGTCAGAAAGTAGCACAGAGAGCACCCTTGCACAACCAGCAGTTACCAGGATCATGCTCCTGTCCCCAGGGCTGTACGGGCAAAACAGAGCAATATTTTCCAATAAACACTAAAACCACTTGCAGTTAAGCCTTGTGCTTGGTCTGGCATGATAGACACTGGTAGATCAACCACACCAGAGACTGACTCGAGTCCATTTGGGGTCCATGACAGCTTCAGCCAAGCCCATGCTCATGGCCAGCACTGAAAAAGGTGCTGCAGAGGCTGGTGGGACTGACAGGAGGTTGGAGGGGCACCCCCGGAACATCCTGCGGCAGAAGAACCACTCCTAGGGGGAAGGTCGGGATTGGTACAAATGAGGCGTGAGGAAAATGCCAGCCTTAGGGAGGGGAGGCAGTGGAGCTCTGCTCATCCTATTAGCACCTGTTTGCTCACACAGCAACACTGCGTGAAACAAAGAAAAGGAAATCTCCATTATAATCTCTCATTTTTGGACTAGTCTCCTGCATATTAATTCCTATTGATTGACAAGTGGAACAGCATACATCGATCATCTTGTTAATCAGGTGTTCTTGCAGCAATGCATGAGGCAGTTTAAATAAGCTAGGTCAAGTCCTTGTGTACACAAGGAAGGTATTATAAGTAAAATGCAGTGGTGAAACGACTTTTTGCAAGGAGTAAGCAGAGACTGTGCCCCTTATGTGCTTTGGAAAATTTTGCTTAATTTATATCATTTTTAGTGACCTTTGCTTACCATGATGTGGTGTTGTCCCCCAGCTGTGACCGGTTTGGCTTGAAAGTCAAGATTTTGCAAGCCTGACTAGTGAAACCTCCTGAGGCTCTGAGCTCGCAGAGAACTCAGTACCTTCATTTTGAGGGGGCATTTCTTTTATATGGTGTGCATTGGTCATTCAAAATAATGACCACTCTTGAGGCTATTGCTTAGACACACAGCAGTTCTTGGTAGACAGGACTGCTGAGTTACTGTGGCCCATGCTCAGAGAAAAAGATCCCTTCCTCCCCATGGCACTGAAGGAGGAGACACCAGCTCTGCCACAAACGAAGAGCACGGATAACAAACAAAGCTGCTCAGCCCCAGAGAGGCACCTCACTGCACAGCTGACCCCATTGCCTGACCTCCCAACACAATTACATTTGCAAAAGCATCTAATTTGCAGAAATAGTGCTCAGTCTCAGCTCCTACTGATATCGGCTACACACACGGGGACACTGAAAACTCGGAGTGGTATCACCAGCCTGTACTTCCCTCTCCCCCATTTACGAGTGTGGCTCAGCCTCTTAGGGACCATAACTGAGTCTTTATGAAGAACTTGGATGGGTTTTACTGCAAAACAAAGCTGAGAATGCACATGCACGATTACACTAGGACAATAGCCTAAACTTAACAATCACTTCCTGTAATTGTCTGAGGCAGCCTGTAGAACACAGAATCATCTCACGATAAATCCTTGTTGGTCATTTACCATCATTAATCTATACTGTCAGAATGAATTAGGTGCAGAGGAGCATATTAATTACAATGCAGATGACACTCCAGCTTTAATTATCATGACTTCAAAGTAAACAGTGCCAGTTAATCAACCTCAATACCACGAAGGCTGTCGAAGGAAAGTGCTGTTCAGCTGATGGCACCAAAATCCAGCCTGCAGGGTCTGCAGCTACAAAGCTGGCATTCTAGCATTAGTTTTCCAAATTGCTCTCTATTTCTATCCACATTAGTCAGGTCAGTTGGACACTTTTTCCACTGCCTATGACATGCCTTAAATTAGGGGTGACCAAATTTGTCAATATGTAGCAATCTGTCTTCATTTATAGAACACTTCAGATTAAACAGCAAAAGCTCCCCACTGTTTCTTTATGCCTTTTCATTTTGCATTTAATAGCTACTTATTCATTTTACTTACCAACTAGGGCTATGTTTTTATAGCTTGTCATTCCCATTTCAATATTATTTTATGCCATTTTCTGGAGGGCTAGGATTATGGAATACACCTAAACATCTGGACAGTTTGTAAAGCACTGGGAGAGCAGCTGGCAGTGTTGCAAAGGCCTCCAAATCCCATCAGCCAAATGCAGCCCTTTTGTTATTGTAGGACCTGAGACAGAAACCCTCAAACTCCACCAGATTCCTCCTGATACTCTCCATATGAATCCCAGCAGGCAGGCAGACTGCTCAATCTGGCTGTTACCAGCATTAAGCTCCTGAGGAGGAGAACAGATAAAGTTGTTCTCCACATCTCCTGCAAGCAGGACATGAGGAGATGAGCTCACATAGCACAGAGACAGCACAGCAGGAAGGAACACTTCAATGGTAAAGCTACACAAGTGTTGGAGTCCAGAGAGGCTGGGTGGTCTGCAGCAACAGGGGCTTTAAGAATTTGGGGTATCCACTGCAGAGCCAGGGCTCACACAGCCCCTGGAGTGCTGGGTGTCACTCTATTACCTGCTGCTTCACACACCTTGTGAAAAACACTCAATTTTTCCACTGGTGCACAAAATACAAAAGCCTGAGTAGATCCCAGTAGCCTGTGAAATGTCTTGATTTGCTCACTCAAGGAGAGGAAACCAAGGAAATAAGGAGTTACAGAAACAAACCAATAAAGTAAAATTAAGGTGGGGAATTTAATCACTCAGGAGACAGGAAATTCAAGGCTATGGTACCCATAGCAACTAGTATTTGTCCACAGTGTATGGAACATTAACCTTAACCCCATATGCGGAAACAGAAAAAATTATGGGACACATCACATATGAATGCATATTTCATGCAGAGGGTACTCTGTGAGGGCTGCTGTGAAAGCAATAATTAAATTTCCTGACTGCAAAGCAGGTATGTTCATGCACAAGCAACTCTTCTGAGACATGAGCTAACGCCATCAAAGAGAGCTACCAGCTCCTCCTCACGGTTTAGGCAGGAAAGATTCAATGTCTTGGTTTGGTCATAGTATCATATCCTGTCTTATAAGCTTCTGGTTGTTGTTTAGATTTTGTTTTGAAAATTGCCATGTGTTGACTTAGGAAATGTTGTGATGTTTCTTCCAGTTGTTGGGTCAACAAGAATTCTGCACTTATTGTATGTTTTCCTTTTGAGCAACTAAAGCAACATTCATTGTTCAACAAGACAGAGGTCCAGTTCCTGCTGGGTGATCATTTTACTCGAATGTGAGAACCAGATTATTGCTGAGTTAGACAGCAAACAAGTTATCAAAACTTGAGAGAGTTTTGCACTTGTCTTGAGCTGAATTTTAACACCTGGCAGGGTGAGGAGTCAGATTACTTACAGCAGGAGCCAAAACCAAAGCCAGACAGATAGACAGCAACTCTGTGGATGGAACTGCTGTCCTTAAGTTTCAATTTTTACATGATCTCAGACAATTGATGACTGGTATATCTATTTTTGCTAAAATTTGTAAGACAAGATTTATGAATATAGAAACAAATGGCGAAAGTAACACAGCTGAGAAGACTAATTACAATCAGGTGGGAAGGGGAGCTATTGAAACCAGAATAAAAATTACTTCTATCTTTTGTCACCACCACAGGACACAGAAGCAGGCAGTCTGCTTGATTATAACCTACTGCCAGCTGACATTGGAGGTGCCACATGCTGTCTCCTCCTCAGGCCGTGCCCCTTGTGCCACAGCCTGAAGGAGGACAAGGAGAAGGAGGTGTCTCTGTGAGGCTTTGCTGCTCCCTCACACAGCCTTGTCTCACACCTTCCCTGGGTGAAAACACTTGGTTTTAGGCAGAATTAGGTCTAAGCAGGGATTTCAGGTCCTGGTGCCTTAGGAAAACCTGGTGTCAAAGGCAGGATGTTGCCTAGCAGAGCTTACTGGCAGCCAGATCCAGGGCCCAGCAGCTCCCACATCGAATTTTTCAGCAGAAGCAGGGCCAGATGCTAACCAAGCCCATCACTCTTAATAAAGCCATTTAACACATCCAACAGCACCAACCAGCATAGCTCAGGTCTGACCTCTATCACCACTTCTTAGGCAGGTAGATTGAGGCCAAAATCCAGCCATGCACAGAGGGGCTGATGGAGTCCACGAAGCAGCAGCAGCAGCACACTTCAGGGCAGGCTTGGATGCCTGTGTGCTGTGGGGCAGGGGGTGCCTTCACAGGTTCCCCATCCCTGCTCGGTGCCTCACCACACAGGAGGTTTGGGCAGCTCTGACCACAACTGGGGGGCTGTTTTCTCAGATGGGGCTCCCTGCAGGGGCAAGGAGGGAGCAGAATGAAACACAATAAAACTTTCCTCCTGAGCAGCAGCATCCTCGTGCAGTACTGTGCCAGAGGGCTTCCATCCAGTAGTTTTGGACATATTTCACTGAGTCAAGGCCACATTTATCTAGCAGCAATTCAAAGTGAAGAGATCTCCCACTGCGGAGAAGATTGGTGTTTCTTTCACCTGCGCTTCAAAATAAGAGTGCTCACATGAACTCCCTCTGCCAGGAAACCATCTCAGGGCTGTCCCAGACCACGGTCCACAGGCAAAGCCAAGCTGAAGGCACAGCTGGGACAAGCAGCCCGAGAACACTCTGCACAGCCTGGTTCACACCTGTAACCTGGAGATCCAGTGAGCAGAAAGCAGCAGTGCCTCTCCCTGGCCAACATATTTAGAGGTCAGGCTTCCTGGGGCAATTCACCACTCAGATATGCCCTAGGTCACATTCTGCCCACCCTCCTACTTCTTGCTGAAGTCTCTGAAAACCTGAGTCAGCTCCAAAAGAGAGGCTGATGACCCTCACCTGCAACAGCTCACAGGCTTGAAACTCCCCACAGGGCCAGAATAGCCAGAAAGAAATAATTTTAAAGGAAGAAAAAAAGTATAAGGCACACTTCTTGCAAGTACCCACTGAGGGCAACACAAGAAGGATGCCACAGTCGGACCACCCAATTAAGAGCCACATGGTAACACCAGCATCCTTCATGCAACATCCTGCCCCAGGGAAGGGGAGGACTCCCTTCAACACTGCTGCCCTTCAATCTTGAAGACATAGGCATGCTCCTGCAGCAGGGCTTTCATCGCTGTTGCAAACCCCAGACCAGTCTCATGAGGGCTGGGCCGAAGTTACCAACTTCATTTCCAGAGAGCTGTTAGTAACCTTGGACTCTTCTCACTGTAAGTGTCTTAAATATGAGCTATTTCTCATCAGGGAGAAATCAGGGTTTGATACTGCACAGAAACAAACAGCTGAACAAACCAAATCTTGAGAAAAGGCCCTGCATATATTTTCACAGAAGTCACGGCAGGTTAGGGAATTAATCTGGTCAGAAACCACCACAATATCTACATGTTAACCTAAACTGAGGCAGGTTTGAATACTGCTGGAAAATCCCACCCTACAAATAATTTCCATTTCTGAACCTCTGACGTGCTGTTTATGGAAAGGTGAAGAAGTGCAGTGATGAGGTTCATGTGTTCATGTGTCACTGTTACCTTTCTACTCTAACAATTTACAGGAATTACTTTACCACCTGTATTTATTGCTAATCGAGATCAGCACTGCGGGAGGAGGAATCATTTCTGCCACAAAGTTTGTGCTAAGTCAAGATGTTTTTTTATTCATCACATGAAAGCTATAGCTCAAGCAGACTTATTTGAAGCCTGTTAATGGCTAGAAGTATCCCTTTTCTAGGAGTTTGATCTTCTTTCTTACAAGGGCTCACATTTTACCCAGCACCTCTTCTGTAGAGCAGCAAGCACAGTCTGAGCTGCAGCAGAGGAGCAAAGTCAAAGCATTCAGCAAACTCCACTGAACTCCTGTTTGAAGAGTTTCCTCAAAAGCAGCACAAGCTATTTTGCCAGCTAATCTTTCCAGCCTGCAGCTACAGAGCAAAGCGTAGCTGTGGACCTGTGTCAAAGGTGCATTTGTTAACACATTTCCCCTGGAGTGCTAATTAACATTTACATGAAGTACTATTAGAGTGAAAAAGCTTCAACATAAAAACACACTGCAGGGAAATGCAAGGAGCAAATTTCTTCCTCGCCCCCCTCCCCCCAGATGCAGTGTTCTGTTTGCCCTTCAGGAGCTGGTGAAAATCCAGTTTGTTTTGTAATCTTCTGTTCTCTAAAATCAGATATTTCTGCAAGTTAATAACTAACCAGCTTCTTTTTTATTGAAAAACCTACAAGTGCATTTAAAATTCTATGAAAGCAAGGCCTTGCTGGTGTGAGCCAGCCCTTATGCAGGTCCCTGTGCTGAGCTACAGCACAAGTGTTTCCCAGCCTAACTACAGAAAATGACAGCATTTTATGATAAACATAAATAAAAGAACATCAACACATTTTGCTTAAGACTGAACTCTCTTAAACTAAACACTAAGATAAGACTGAACCCTCTTAAACTAAACACTAAGATAGGAAACAAACACAAATATTTGTAGCTGGATCTTCAATTGCCTCATTTTGGGAAGGCGACAAAGAGGCTCTAATGAGTAACATTTGTACCCACAATAAGATGCACAGTTATTTGCAAACACAAATTTGCACTTGAAAGATGCAAAGACAGTTGCTGAGTGGCTGATTAATGAGCTATTCTCAATATTATTTCTCAATATTTATTAAGAAAAAAATGTGCTATCACATTGAAGTAAAATTATTAAGACTGCAACCAATATAACTAAAATATGGTGGTTTTTTCTGGAGTAGGGTGGAGTTTTCCCCATTTTTTAAAGGAAAAACTAGAAGATATCAGTTTCACAGAAGGAAAATCATATTTCACGAGCTGTGAAACAGTAATATGTAAAACTTCACCTAATCTGTGAACTTACAGGCCATGAGAGAGTGCATGTTATTATTCAATATATTCTCTCCTGCCACAGCCATGCATCCTGCCCAGGCTCCCAAGAATTAAAATCTCAGTCTAAAAAAGTGACAATATTCTTGAAACAAGGCACACTTGCAGATGTAGTAAAAATTGACTGAGCAACTACTTCCAGAAATCAGTTACTAATTCTCTACCTCCACAGAAATCAGGATCCAAGATTAACAGTGTGCTATGAAAATACAGACATTTTGATTGCAAACTGGTCCAGAGTTCTGTGAACATATTCTGCTATTGTCGCCCATTTGCCAAATATTTGGGGTGAATAATTTTCAGCCTTGGTGTTTACAAACTGCTCTCATTGTTTTGTCCCTTTTTTTTTTCTTCTTTTTTTTTTTTTTGGTGTGTTGCTTCTGCCTTTCAACTGGATATCCAACTTAGTAAACAAGAAAGTAAAAGCAGCAAATGCAACAGCAATGTATGTTTTTGTTAGATATACTCAAGTGAAAGACCCTAAGCAGTGCCCTGAGGTGCACCAAGCTCAGCAGATGTTCCAATAGGACAAGGTGATTGAGTTCCTTTCACTTGACCAGCTCTTGAAACCAAACATATTTTCATTAGATACACACATGTCTGTATTCACTAAGAATATTTTTTAAGAAGTAGCAAGCACTCAGATATTTTCAGATTGCCAGTTTCCTAAGTTCTCTGTCTTAAGTTCCAGTAATTCCTATGAAGAAAAGGCAATTCTGAGCCAGAATGTAAACTGGCACATTTCTGATGTCATCTCCCAGAGACTCCTTCTCCAAAGCATGAATGTCTGGACTGAAATCCTGGCCTCAGCACAGGCAACAGCAAAACTTCTACCAGTCCTCTCCAAAATTTGTGAAGAAAACGAACCCCAGTATTTTTGGGCAAACCAAAATGGAGGTAGAATACCCAGCTCCCCAAATCATAATCGTTTAATTTCAAGTAACAGGATGAGATTACTATAAACATGCAAACCTGTCCAAATTGGAAATCTTTCAAATTTCAAGCACAGGAAACAACAAGTTTTTTTTTCAGCCAGGATGTCAGAGTTACCCCCGTGGTTATATGTGAGCCGAGGACAATGTTGTTACATGAGATCAAATTACAAACACAAGCAAACAGAAAACAATCTCTGAACGTCACTGTTCGGTATTTGACAAAAAGCACAGCTGACCCATTCGAAAGGTTAAATGCTCTCCAATGAGCTCTGGGAGAATATGAGGAGTTTGCTGGACACTGAGTTCCATGCAGTTAAATTGTCAATTTGTTTGCCCAAGTTAATGCTTATCTTACCCTATGCTTGCTATGGTTTTACTAAACACATTTGACCTGCAAATCTTAAAGCAGTGGCTTTGCTAAAATTACAAGAAGTTTCTGGATTTTCCAAACACCTAAGAAAACTATTTTGGTAGTTTCCACGGCACAGAAACCTGTAGTTACTCAGATATTTGAAACTTCCAGTGAGGCGGATGACAGTCGCTTAACCACACACATTACCATTTTATTTCTATGCCTGATGTTTAGCACAACCTTGCTCTAAGGAATTTCTGAAGTTGTTTACAAAGCTGATGCAGAGGTTGTATTCAGTCTGGTCCAAGGGCAATGGTTTACTGAAGTAATTTGTAAACAGCAGAAAGAGATAATAATTTCTGTAATTGTGGGGAGGGAGGGAAAAAGTTCTCACCTTGCGCCAAGGACCGTTAGAGACAGAGCTGGTTTCCAAAATATCTGCTCCTTCATTTTCTTCCATGTCTGATTAGTTGCAAAACCTTATTTTCCAATGAAAAACATTAAATCACCCTCCAAGAAAAAGCAAACCAAACCATGAGGCTCTAGTATCCCGGTTTGCGAAAGCCCTGCAGTAAGTCAGACATCAGTTTTATGGTCACTTGTCTAATTCAAGGTTGCAGATCCTGATTCCGTGCTGGATTTCACAGAGCTTGGCCTTTCTTTTAAACCTTGATTGTTCCTCTTGTCAGGCATGTATCTCTCTCAGACCTTCCTTGTGGATCCAGGTTTTCACATAATAAATGGCAAATGTCTACAGCTTCCCAGGTGCTATAGGAGAACTGACACTGAACCTCTGATCATCTCAGGAGAAGCCTGACAACAGAGTGCAATACATGGCCACACCTCTCTGCTGCCAGAGCTGGCCTAGACCATAAAATCAGAAGCAAGGTTACCCAGCAACCAAGCATTCAACGTCACTACAGTAATAAAGCCAACTTACATTCAACCTATTGCTTGGGTAGATAAATATTTTTATTAGANGCAGGACATGAGGAGATGAGCTCACATAGCACAGAGACAGCACAGCAGGAAGGAACACTTCAATGGTAAAGCTACACAAGTGTTGGAGTCCAGAGAGGCTGGGTGGTCTGCAGCAACAGGGGCTTTAAGAATTTGGGGTATCCACTGCAGAGCCAGGGCTCACACAGCCCCTGGAGTGCTGGGTGTCACTCTATTACCTGCTGCTTCACACACCTTGTGAAAAACACTCAATTTTTCCACTGGTGCACAAAATACAAAAGCCTGAGTAGATCCCAGTAGCCTGTGAAATGTCTTGATTTGCTCACTCAAGGAGAGGAAACCAAGGAAATAAGGAGTTACAGAAACAAACCAATAAAGTAAAATTAAGGTGGGGAATTTAATCACTCAGGAGACAGGAAATTCAAGGCTATGGTACCCATAGCAACTAGTATTTGTCCACAGTGTATGGAACATTAACCTTAACCCCATATGCGGAAACAGAAAAAATTATGGGACACATCACATATGAATGCATATTTCATGCAGAGGGTACTCTGTGAGGGCTGCTGTGAAAGCAATAATTAAATTTCCTGACTGCAAAGCAGGTATGTTCATGCACAAGCAACTCTTCTGAGACATGAGCTAACGCCATCAAAGAGAGCTACCAGCTCCTCCTCACGGTTTAGGCAGGAAAGATTCAATGTCTTGGTTTGGTCATAGTATCATATCCTGTCTTATAAGCTTCTGGTTGTTGTTTAGATTTTGTTTTGAAAATTGCCATGTGTTGACTTAGGAAATGTTGTGATGTTTCTTCCAGTTGTTGGGTCAACAAGAATTCTGCACTTATTGTATGTTTTCCTTTTGAGCAACTAAAGCAACATTCATTGTTCAACAAGACAGAGGTCCAGTTCCTGCTGGGTGATCATTTTACTCGAATGTGAGAACCAGATTATTGCTGAGTTAGACAGCAAACAAGTTATCAAAACTTGAGAGAGTTTTGCACTTGTCTTGAGCTGAATTTTAACACCTGGCAGGGTGAGGAGTCAGATTACTTACAGCAGGAGCCAAAACCAAAGCCAGACAGATAGACAGCAACTCTGTGGATGGAACTGCTGTCCTTAAGTTTCAATTTTTACATGATCTCAGACAATTGATGACTGGTATATCTATTTTTGCTAAAATTTGTAAGACAAGATTTATGAATATAGAAACAAATGGCGAAAGTAACACAGTTGAGAAGACTAATTACAATCAGGTGGGAAGGGGAGCTATTGAAACCAGAATTTAATAAAAATTACTTCTATCTTTTGTCACCACCACAGGACACAGAAGCAGGCAGTCTGCTTGATTATAACCTACTGCCAGCTGACATTGGAGGTGCCACATGCTGTCTCCTCCTCAGGCCGTGCCCCTTGTGCCACAGCCTGAAGGAGGACAAGGAGAAGGAGGTGTCTCTGTGAGGCTTTGCTGCTCCCTCACACAGCCTTGTCTCACACCTTCCCTGGGTGAAAACACTTGGTTTTAGGCAGAATTAGGTCTAAGCAGGGATTTCAGGTCCTGGTGCCTTAGGAAAACCTGGTGTCAAAGGCAGGATGTTGCCTAGCAGAGCTTACTGGCAGCCAGATCCAGGGCCCAGCAGCTCCCACATCGAATTTTTCAGCAGAAGCAGGGCCAGATGCTAACCAAGCCCATCACTCTTAATAAAGCCATTTAACACATCCAACAGCACCAACCAGCATAGCTCAGGTCTGACCTCTATCACCACTTCTTAGGCAGGTAGATTGAGGCCAAAATCCAGCCATGCACAGAGGGGCTGATGGAGTCCACGAAGCAGCAGCAGCAGCACACTTCAGGGCAGGCTTGGATGCCTGTGTGCTGTGGGGCAGGGGGTGCCTTCACAGGTTCCCCATCCCTGCTCGGTGCCTCACCACACAGGAGGTTTGGGCAGCTCTGACCACAACTGGGGGGCTGTTTTCTCAGATGGGGCTCCCTGCAGGGGCAAGGAGGGAGCAGAATGAAACACAATAAAACTTTCCTCCTGAGCAGCAGCATCCTCGTGCAGTACTGTGCCAGAGGGCTTCCATCCAGTAGTTTTGGACATATTTCACTGAGTCAAGGCCACATTTATCTAGCAGCAATTCAAAGTGAAGAGATCTCCCACTGCGGAGAAGATTGGTGTTTCTTTCACCTGCGCTTCAAAATAAGAGTGCTCACATGAACTCCCTCTGCCAGGAAACCATCTCAGGGCTGTCCCAGACCACGGTCCACAGGCAAAGCCAAGCTGAAGGCACAGCTGGGACAAGCAGCCCGAGAACACTCTGCACAGCCTGGTTCACACCTGTAACCTGGAGATCCAGTGAGCAGAAAGCAGCAGTGCCTCTCCCTGGCCAACATATTTAGAGGTCAGGCTTCCTGGGGCAATTCACCACTCAGATATGCCCTAGGTCACATTCTGCCCACCCTCCTACTTCTTGCTGAAGTCTCTGAAAACCTGAGTCAGCTCCAAAAGAGAGGCTGATGACCCTCACCTGCAACAGCTCACAGGCTTGAAACTCCCCACAGGGCCAGAATAGCCAGAAAGAAATAATTTTAAAGGAAGAAAAAAAGTATAAGGCACACTTCTTGCAAGTACCCACTGAGGGCAACACAAGAAGGATGCCACAGTCGGACCACCCAATTAAGAGCCACATGGTAACACCAGCATCCTTCATGCAACATCCTGCCCCAGGGAAGGGGAGGACTCCCTTCAACACTGCTGCCCTTCAATCTTGAAGACATAGGCATGCTCCTGCAGCAGGGCTTTCATCGCTGTTGCAAACCCCAGACCAGTCTCATGAGGGCTGGGCCGAAGTTACCAACTTCATTTCCAGAGAGCTGTTAGTAACCTTGGACTCTTCTCACTGTAAGTGTCTTAAATATGAGCTATTTCTCATCAGGGAGAAATCAGGGTTTGATACTGCACAGAAACAAACAGCTGAACAAACCAAATCTTGAGAAAAGGCCCTGCATATATTTTCACAGAAGTCACGGCAGGTTAGGGAATTAATCTGGTCAGAAACCACCACAATATCTACATGTTAACCTAAACTGAGGCAGGTTTGAATACTGCTGGAAAATCCCACCCTACAAATAATTTCCATTTCTGAACCTCTGACGTGCTGTTTATGGAAAGGTGAAGAAGTGCAGTGATGAGGTAAATGTGTTCATGTGTCACTGTTACCTTTCTACTCTAACAATTTACAGGAATTACTTTACCACCTGTATTTATTGCTAATCGAGATCAGCACTGCGGGAGGAGGAATCATTTCTGCCACAAAGTTTGTGCTAAGTCAAGATGTTTTTTTATTCATCACATGAAAGCTATAGCTCAAGCAGACTTATTTGAAGCCTGTTAATGGCTAGAAGTATCCCTTTTCTAGGAGTTTGATCTTCTTTCTTACAAGGGCTCACATTTTACCCAGCACCTCTTCTGTAGAGCAGCAAGCACAGTCTGAGCTGCAGCAGAGGAGCAAAGTCAAAGCATTCAGCAAACTCCACTGAACTCCTGTTTGAAGAGTTTCCTCAAAAGCAGCACAAGCTATTTTGCCAGCTAATCTTTCCAGCCTGCAGCTACAGAGCAAAGCGTAGCTGTGGACCTGTGTCAAAGGTGCATTTGTTAACACATTTCCCCTGGAGTGCTAATTAACATTTACATGAAGTACTATTAGAGTGAAAAAGCTTCAACATAAAAACACACTGCAGGGAAATGCAAGGAGCAAATTTCTTCCTCGCCCCCCTCCCCCCAGATGCAGTGTTCTGTTTGCCCTTCAGGAGCTGGTGAAAATCCAGTTTGTTTTGTAATCTTCTGTTCTCTAAAATCAGATATTTCTGCAAGTTAATAACTAACCAGCTTCTTTTTTATTGAAAAACCTACAAGTGCATTTAAAATTCTATGAAAGCAAGGCCTTGCTGGTGTGAGCCAGCCCTTATGCAGGTCCCTGTGCTGAGCTACAGCACAAGTGTTTCCCAGCCTAACTACAGAAAATGACAGCATTTTATGATAAACATAAATAAAAGAACATCAACACATTTTGCTTAAGACTGAACTCTCTTAAACTAAACACTAAGATAAGACTGAACCCTCTTAAACTAAACACTAAGATAGGAAACAAACACAAATATTTGTAGCTGGATCTTCAATTGCCTCATTTTGGGAAGGCGACAAAGAGGCTCTAATGAGTAACATTTGTACCCACAATAAGATGCACAGTTATTTGCAAACACAAATTTGCACTTGAAAGATGCAAAGACAGTTGCTGAGTGGCTGATTAATGAGCTATTCTCAATATTATTTCTCAATATTTATTAAGAAAAAAATGTGCTATCACATTGAAGTAAAATTATTAAGACTGCAACCAATATAACTAAAATATGGTGGTTTTTTCTGGAGTAGGGTGGAGTTTTCCCCATTTTTTAAAGGAAAAACTAGAAGATATCAGTTTCACAGAAGGAAAATCATATTTCACGAGCTGTGAAACAGTAATATGTAAAACTTCACCTAATCTGTGAACTTACAGGCCATGAGAGAGTGCATGTTATTATTCAATATATTCTCTCCTGCCACAGCCATGCATCCTGCCCAGGCTCCCAAGAATTAAAATCTCAGTCTAAAAAAGTGACAATATTCTTGAAACAAGGCACACTTGCAGATGTAGTAAAAATTGACTGAGCAACTACTTCCAGAAATCAGTTACTAATTCTCTACCTCCACAGAAATCAGGATCCAAGATTAACAGTGTGCTATGAAAATACAGACATTTTGATTGCAAACTGGTCCAGAGTTCTGTGAACATATTCTGCTATTGTCGCCCATTTGCCAAATATTTGGGGTGAATAATTTTCAGCCTTGGTGTTTACAAACTGCTCTCATTGTTTTGTCCCTTTTTTTTTTCTTCTTTTTTTTTTTTTTGGTGTGTTGCTTCTGCCTTTCAACTGGATATCCAACTTAGTAAACAAGAAAGTAAAAGCAGCAAATGCAACAGCAATGTATGTTTTTGTTAGATATACTCAAGTGAAAGACCCTAAGCAGTGCCCTGAGGTGCACCAAGCTCAGCAGATGTTCCAATAGGACAAGGTGATTGAGTTCCTTTCACTTGACCAGCTCTTGAAACCAAACATATTTTCATTAGATACACACATGTCTGTATTCACTAAGAATATTTTTTAAGAAGTAGCAAGCACTCAGATATTTTCAGATTGCCAGTTTCCTAAGTTCTCTGTCTTAAGTTCCAGTAATTCCTATGAAGAAAAGGCAATTCTGAGCCAGAATGTAAACTGGCACATTTCTGATGTCATCTCCCAGAGACTCCTTCTCCAAAGCATGAATGTCTGGACTGAAATCCTGGCCTCAGCACAGGCAACAGCAAAACTTCTACCAGTCCTCTCCAAAATTTGTGAAGAAAACGAACCCCAGTATTTTTGGGCAAACCAAAATGGAGGTAGAATACCCAGCTCCCCAAATCATAATCGTTTAATTTCAAGTAACAGGATGAGATTACTATAAACATGCAAACCTGTCCAAATTGGAAATCTTTCAAATTTCAAGCACAGGAAACAACAAGTTTTTTTTTCAGCCAGGATGTCAGAGTTACCCCCGTGGTTATATGTGAGCCGAGGACAATGTTGTTACATGAGATCAAATTACAAACACAAGCAAACAGAAAACAATCTCTGAACGTCACTGTTCGGTATTTGACAAAAAGCACAGCTGACCCATTCGAAAGGTTAAATGCTCTCCAATGAGCTCTGGGAGAATATGAGGAGTTTGCTGGACACTGAGTTCCATGCAGTTAAATTGTCAATTTGTTTGCCCAAGTTAATGCTTATCTTACCCTATGCTTGCTATGGTTTTACTAAACACATTTGACCTGCAAATCTTAAAGCAGTGGCTTTGCTAAAATTACAAGAAGTTTCTGGATTTTCCAAACACCTAAGAAAACTATTTTGGTAGTTTCCACGGCACAGAAACCTGTAGTTACTCAGATATTTGAAACTTCCAGTGAGGCGGATGACAGTCGCTTAACCACACACATTACCATTTTATTTCTATGCCTGATGTTTAGCACAACCTTGCTCTAAGGAATTTCTGAAGTTGTTTACAAAGCTGATGCAGAGGTTGTATTCAGTCTGGTCCAAGGGCAATGGTTTACTGAAGTAATTTGTAAACAGCAGAAAGAGATAATAATTTCTGTAATTGTGGGGAGGGAGGGAAAAAGTTCTCACCTTGCGCCAAGGACCGTTAGAGACAGAGCTGGTTTCCAAAATATCTGCTCCTTCATTTTCTTCCATGTCTGATTAGTTGCAAAACCTTATTTTCCAATGAAAAACATTAAATCACCCTCCAAGAAAAAGCAAACCAAACCATGAGGCTCTAGTATCCCGGTTTGCGAAAGCCCTGCAGTAAGTCAGACATCAGTTTTATGGTCACTTGTCTAATTCAAGGTTGCAGATCCTGATTCCGTGCTGGATTTCACAGAGCTTGGCCTTTCTTTTAAACCTTGATTGTTCCTCTTGTCAGGCATGTATCTCTCTCAGACCTTCCTTGTGGATCCAGGTTTTCACATAATAAATGGCAAATGTCTACAGCTTCCCAGGTGCTATAGGAGAACTGACACTGAACCTCTGATCATCTCAGGAGAAGCCTGACAACAGAGTGCAATACATGGCCACACCTCTCTGCTGCCAGAGCTGGCCTAGACCATAAAATCAGAAGCAAGGTTACCCAGCAACCAAGCATTCAACGTCACTACAGTAATAAAGCCAACTTACATTCAACCTATTGCTTGGGTAGATAAATATTTTTATAAGACCAAAGAAGATGGCAGGGGGCTGAATGTTCTGAGATAAATTAATTTTGATGGATGCAAAGCTCTCAGCAGACATGCATGGGACACATACAAGCCCACAAAGCTCTATCTGTGAACACCATTGGGGTAAAACCTTTCAGCATTTCTCCCTAAGGATGTGCAGATCCATGTGCCCCAGCAGGCTGGGTGGGTAACACCCACAGGGTACCTTGCAGCAGAGATCAAAAGTTCCCATCCAGGTGCCCACAAGACTTCCATCTGCCACATGCTCAGCTTAAAAAATTTCCACTCACTCTCAGAAGTCTACATAAAATAAGGATGAATTTACAAAATAGCCTCCCTTCCCTTCCAGAGTCAGTAAAAATCACGCTGTATCATAAGACTGCCTGAAGGAGCTTGCTCAAGCAAATGGATTATTTTTCTCAAGAGTAACCACATACCTAAAGGAGCACACTCAGTGTAGGAAGTGACATTTCCCTCCAAACACATGGTATATGTTATAGAGAGGGACTTCAATAAACATAAATAAAAGCGGGTAACAAAAGATCAATCCTCTTTGTTCTGTTTACACTGCATATCAGGCAGTGCCATTGCAGATAACTGGCGCCCTAAAATTTCGAAACCAACTGTGATCTCTGGCATCTATTTAAAGACAAACATGGCTTCATTTTCAGTGCAGCTACTTGGCCTGCTCAGGAAAGGTCTCCCATTAAGAATCCCCAAAGCAGAGCAGTCCAGGGGCA
The DNA here is from genome assembly GCF_001604755.1 of Lepidothrix coronata. Lineage (NCBI taxonomy): Eukaryota > Metazoa > Chordata > Aves > Passeriformes > Pipridae > Lepidothrix > Lepidothrix coronata. Next base: position 7,262,294 of record NW_016690191.1, read on the forward strand.
CTGGCTACTCTGAGAAAGTACGGCCATTTTTTCCTCTCTCTGATATGCAACCCTTCTTGCTGAACAACTCTTCATAAATATCTATATGGTAGGAGACAACTTTTTTTCTTGGGGGGGGGGGAACACAACACTGCAGAAAGATTAAAGTTAATTCTGTCCAAACATTAAATATTTGAATGCAATATTCATAATGGCAACATCATTTAAAATTAGCAGTACAAGAGTCTAATTTTTAGACCTCTTTCTGCCACTGAAGCACAAAGTGCATAAGTGATTTGGTTGAGATTACTTGCTCAATTATATACTCATCATTAATCACGTGGGATTTTGTGATATATTTCTCAGCACTTTAATTAAAATTGGTCTTTAAGGAGTTTGAGATTACATTTTACAAAACTGTCAGTAACTAGAATAGTCTATCTAGGTTATGACATAATAGTTACAAAGGTCCTCAAACACTGAGTAGGGTATGTCTGACTGAGCCAGGCAAATGTGACAAAACAGGCAAAAAGTATGAGGGTGTAGATCTATCTTTATAGAGAGAGCAAGGCAAACAATGAGTGGATATTTGGAAACCAGCAATTTGGTTTGTCTTTGCCACTGATTCTGTGATTTTGAGATGTAAATCTAAAGCCCTGTGCCTCAGTTCCCCTCCTGTGATGTAAGACTAGTACAATAGACAATACTCAGTGCTACTATCTCACAAGAACAGTAAACTGTGCACTGGAGATATTCAATGTCTTCATCAAATTTGCACCTCTGTCTACTGACAGGTAGGCTCCTCCTATCATTTGCCCACAAAAAACCAAGGAAAACCAAAGCTGACTTATCCCCACATGCACAAGTGTGACACCATCCCAGACTTCTCCCAGTGCCCAGCACAAGCCTACAGTCCTTGAGATCCTGGGAACATGCTCATTTCACTGCAGCAGCACAGTTGAGCAAGTTTTCTGTTTTGAAATTGTTCATATGAACTCACTATCCAAATCAGCAGATAAGCAGATCAGGTACTCCTTTCCCAGCTGGAAGATCCTGCTACAAATGTTCTCCAAGTTTAAACATCACTTTCTGTGATTCCACATGCCCAGGTAATTTTCTGAGAGCCAAAGAGCTTTCACAGCACGGAACCCAACAGTCTCTCCAGAGCTGACCCTGATTTCTGAGACACCTCTGGCCAGCCCTCCCTGCCCAGCTGGGGTCATCTCGAGCTCAGGCAGGGTGCAAGGCAGGAATGGGCCGTGGGGGGGACTTCACCAATCATTGCCCCAGTTATTCACAAGGGCTGTTTATTACAGCAGCTTCAAGGACTCTTTTTTCCAGCTTTCCTTTTACTCTCTTGGGCAAAAATCTCTGATCATTAATTGCCATTTGAATTTTAGTAGGGCAGGCGAGGGCCTGCCTGAAACATCAAATTGCTTTGCATTTTGTTGTTTCTCTGGTTTCTCTTTACAGGTCACATATTTAGTGACATACTAGCTATGTTCCAGAGTAGGCAAATGCAGCCTTTGGAAGTTTGCTTGCATTAAATACCAAGCAAAAGTGCTCTATCTCATTATTCACATAGGTGTCCGTGTTATGTCTTCTGCTTTGATGGCATTCTGTGGCAGTAATTTTCACAGGTTTTTTTGGTTTTGAATTGGCCATTTCCTAATTTAAAACAGAGCATTCAAAGGAAACGCTTTCCACATACACAGCATAAGATAAACTTCCCTATAGTTGCTGTGGAGAAGCAAACTCACAAGGTTTTCAGCTTCAACCTTTAGTGTAAACCAGACATCTGTTTTGAGTTGTGTCAGATCACAGGAAGGATAGCCCACAGCTTGGTTTACTCCAAACTAATTTAGGAAATCAGGACTCTCCCGATGGATGAGTCACTAGCTTCTTGGGCAATGACAGGCCAGACACATTTGTCTCTGCAGCTCGGTGGTTTTCCCTTGTAAAACAAGGATGGCGGCTCTTTCCTGCATTGGGAGGTGACTTGTGGCTGGAGGATGTAGCCCCAATACCAAGCCATACTAAACCTTTTAGCCCGTTTGTACATCTGCAGTCCTGATGTCAAAGTCCACCAGGAAAGGAAAGGATGAAAAAGAAAAGGGAAAGTGCAGATGGGTCTAAAGATGGCTTTGAAGTACAGCCCAGGAGCAGAGACCAGGAAGTGAGAGCTGTAATTGCAGCCGGGTATCAGTTTCCTTTTTTTATTTCAGGATCGCCCACAGCATGGTGCAGTTTCTCCCTCAGAAAGCAGGCAGGAACAACACTCACCTCTGCAGGAGAACAGGAGCAGTTAAATGGAAGGGGCCATAGAAACAAAACAACTCTTTGCATTTCTAATGCAGAGGCAAGCAGAAAGCACTGTGAACGTGTCTGAAATGACTATTATTTCTTCTGGACCAGCAGGGAAAGCTAAAAACTATTTCTCATTTTATTTCCTACGGAAGTTGCTTTGTATTACTTGCAGGCTCTGCTCGAGTTCCTTGAAATACGGCCAGATTCAAGTAAACTCAATAAGAGGATTCATCAGGTTCACAAAAATAGGTGGTCCAGCAGACAGAAGAGGTCGTGCAAATATCACAGAGTAAAAGGCTCCCAGCTGAGCTCACATCAACAAGAACACCCACGTGAGAAGTCACACCAGAGGGAAGGTGCCAGTGCCACAGACGTGGTTCATTTGACATCAGGCTGGGAGCAGGTTTATTCCAAGCTGCCCCACACCTGGCAATGCTGAGCCATTAGTGACACCCCAACAGTATTCAAACCTCACGAAGCTGGATGTTCAGCTGAACACATGGTAGATGCAAGCATAAAACTCAGACCTCAGATCTGACAGACCTTTGACCCAAGCCCTGATAAGGCTGCCCGTTATGCAGGCTGCCCTGGCCTGTCACTTCCACGCTGCTGCCTCGAGCAGACGTGTCAAAACAGGGTAATAGACATCAGGCTGTAACTTTAATGCCATTAGCCAACAATAAATAAAGCTTTAATTTTTTTTCTTTCCCAAGATAAGCTGCAAGACAGGGATCAGAGCTGCTGTGAGTAAACATGGACTCTTGGTATAGTGAAATAAACCTGTTTGTTCCAGTTAGAAAAGATTTGTGAGCTGAACTCAAAGACCCAAGTTAATTGGAAAATGACAGCATCTTGAAGACCATTGCAAAGGATTTAGGTTTTGGTATTTGCTAGGCATACCTTGAGTGTTTGACCATTATAAAATCTCTTGTTTAAGAAAGAAATCTCATTTTGCATGATATTGTGCTTATCTTTTAGCAGAAACAGGGGCAGGATCTAAATATGCTGGTGTTTGCAGACAGCAGTGGTGCAGTACAGCCTGTCTCTTAGGTTCACAATGAAGAAAATGAGCTACAATTGTGAAATCATTGCCCAACAATTGATAAGGACAACCACTGCAATCCTCTTCCCTGCCTCTTCTTGGCCAGCATCCCAATTACCACACATTACTGAATATATAGAAAAAAGAATGGCAATGTAGTTAAAGTACAAGCCACACACATAAAAGACAGAGTATTTATTTCCACATCTCATTTGGTTTCCTCTTTCACCTTGGCCAAGTCACTCAGTCTTGGCAATTCCTTTTTTTCTCCTTTCATAACTGTATTTACCATCCTTCTGAGTTCTCTCAAGGAATGGGGGTTTCTAAACAGGGTTGGGGGAGAGACCCATCCCTTCAAAACAAAGCCAGTACATTGAACAAGAGGCTGCAGGAGACTCTTTTAGCAGGCCTTTGCTTTGCAGAAGAATGAGGTTTCTTCTTGCCATGTTTCAAATCAAGACAGCCATCCCCATTTCACCCTTTTTTACAGGAACTCACTGTGGCACCATAACACCTTGCAGCATTAGATGCCAGCTCCTGATGCCAGCAATCCCAAGAAAAGTCCAGCACACCAGCAGACCAAAGAAATTTAGTTCAGACTTTCTCACCCTGAAATGAAGGGGGATGTGTGAAATTTCTCAGTTTTCAACATTCATGACTCTTGGGAACAGCAAGCCCACACCCACTGTTGCCACTACCATACCGAAGGATGCAATGACTATTTTTTCCCATGAGAGGAAAGCCTGTGGTAAACCAAATACTTGTATGTATTAAGCACTAGATAAATACTGATGAAGTGTTAAGTAATGGTATTGTCAATGATATTTAAAAAAACCAAGGGTATTATTGCTTCCTATTCTACACGGATGTCACACACCCAGTGGCATCATATTGCTCACTGGTCAACTGCAGAACAAAACCTGACAGTTCTGGTCTAAGTTTTATGTGAGCTGTGTAATAGAGCCTGGGGTCACTGAACTGTAGCTGCCTTGAACACAGTTCAGTATTCCAGCTAGCTAGGGCCACACTCTACCCAACAGCCCCATAAACATCAAATCACCTAATAGTTATTTCAATGCCTTGCTGACTCAGAAGTAATACAGACGAAAGAGTAAACAAGAGAGATTTTGTTTGAATTTAAATTTGCTGTTCAAAAGTGCAGCACTGATGTACCACCAAGATGATATTTCAATTTGCAAAAGAAATAATGTGCAATTTGCAAGCAATTGCTGCTTCTGTAAAAACTTAAATTCTATTTCATCCTAGTGACTTGGAATTTCTCAAGGGTAACGTGAACAGATTCCAGTTCATCTTAAATTCTAGTTCTTCCAAACACATTTTGTATTTCTAAGAGCAAGCAGTATATTTTCACTAACAGAAGGAAACACTCTAGCAGTAATCTGAGGGAACAGGAACTGCCAGGATAGACCACATTGTCCACAGAAATCTCACCTGTATTGGAGTTCAATAACATATCAACATTTGCTCTTAATTTCCTGTAAAGAAGGAGGCATAACTGAGCCCCAAGAAGGTATCTAAAAGAATGAGGAATTACCCTATAAATCTATGGCTTTTGAGCCATAGTTTTAAAATTAATGACTGTGTCAAAACCTTTTTTGTGGTTCTTAGTCCACGTGAGAGAGGTTTAAAAAAGCAGAGATCAATTATTTTTTGCCCTAATTTAATTTCTTACAATCTATGCAAGCCTAAACAATACAGCCAGCCCTTGAGGAAATGTCTGACTGTGTCCCTACACTCAGAGCACTTGTTTTCACTTGTATAGATATGTACTTTTTGATGTTGAGAAACAGTACTTTATGTATTATCAAACAAATGATACCTACCCCTGAGAAAAAATTTGAGGTGTTTTCACTGACTTTGATCGAAACACCATCAGGAACAAAATTAATAAATAGAAATCGTTCTAAAACATTCCTTAGGACAGACTGGAAGAAAGCTACTGGCGTCTCAGCAGCACCCTCTAGTGCTGCTGTGGCTGGGCTTTGACAGCACTTCCCAGATAAAATTTGGCATCTGGTGTGAGGATGCAACTTCGCTTGTCCTTGAGTGGATGGTCCCCGAGGTCTCCCTGCTGGCCAAAACCTGGTATATGGGGTCCTGACTACTGAGAGCCCTGTGCTCATCACATGCCAGAGGCCAAAGGGGGCCAGGCCCTGGTGTGGGTGGAAACCACCAAGGACTGACGAGTGGGATCAGTCCTCACTACTCTGTGCAAGCTGACAAACATCTCCCACATCTTTCATCAGCTTTTATGGTTGACCACGGTGCCACATGGTCTGGGATATTCCTTGGCTCAGTTGGGGTCACTGTCCCAGCTGTATTCCCTCCCAGCTTCTTGTGCACCCCCAGCCTCCTCACTGGTGGTTGAGGAACATGAAAGGCCTTGGCTCTCTGTAAGCTCTGCTCAGCAGTAACTACAACATCCCTGTGTTATCAGCTCTACTTCTAGCACAAACCCAAAACAAAGCCCCATACCAGGTACTGTGAAGGAATTAACTATGTCCCAGCCAAAACCAGCACACAGTCACAACAAAATAGGTACATAAGTCTAGGTCCATAAATGAGCCAAACATTCATCTGCCCCAGTGGCAAACATAAAATAAAAAGATGGAGGCAAGACTGAGTATGTAGAACCTGGGGGGTGAGATACCATACTTTAGAAGAAGAAGGTTAAGTATGACTTTAAAAAAACAGTTAATGCTCTCCTAAAGTCATGGAGCAGCAGAAGGGCAACCAAGCACAATGACTATTCTTTCTCTACCTTATTCCCTATAGCTGGAGGGAAAGCCCAGAAAGAATTACATTGTCTTAAGTGCTGTAAACAGACAAACCCATCCAAATCCATTAACAACTCAGCCTTCATCCCGTCACATGCAATTTTCAGAATATGCTTTTCTCCAAGTATGTGCCACTGCAGCATCTGACACCCAAAACAGATGAAGGTCCAAAACTCCCTAAGGTAAGTACTGGACTGGTAAAAACAAAGAAAAAAATCTCACATCGCTGTAGCTCTGCTCTGACACAGTAGGACAGGTGTATTATGCATCAGGAAGCAACACCAATATGATGCCAACACAGAAACACAAACCAGAATTTCTACACTTTTTTCTACATGGGAACCTGCAGAAACACACTTAAGCGTATCAGGTCCCTAAAGTATCATCCATGTAGATAACAGATAGATCAATGTACCTGAGGGAATACCTTAGTCTCTGCCAGCTACAATCACCTTTGTGTTATCCTGTCTGGGTCTCAGATAAATAGTTTCCCCCTCATTCTTGTCCTTTGAGACACAGAGGGAGCAGGGAGAGGGTGTAAACTGTTACAAGAGCGTGCCTTGGATTTTGCTAGCTTATTTTTTGTGAGGCTGCCCAATTAATCACACTCCCAAGCTTATGAAAATAACATAGCAGTAAAAA